>NW_011344859.1:0-1666 GCF_000735185.1 Notothenia coriiceps
TTTTAGGGTTTAACCAGTCAGGTTTAACCCTAACCCTAACCCTAACATGTCACACACTGACACATTAAAAAATGTTTTAGGGTTTAACCCTAACATGTGAGTGGGTGACATGTTAGGGTTAGGGTTTAACCCTAGGGTTTTCAGACCCCCCCAGACCCCCCCAATAAAGCAAAACTGCACGTTTCAGTGGCCTTTTATTGTGGCCAGCCTAAGGCACACCTGTGCAATAATCATGCTGTCTAATCAGCATCTTGATATGCCACACCTGTGAGGTGTGATGGATTATCTCTGCACAGGAGAAGTGCTCACTATCACAGATTTTTTCGGATTTGTGAACAATATTTGAGAGAAATGGTTATTTTTTGTATATAGAAAATGTTTTAGATCTTTGAGTTCATCTCATGAAAAATGGGAGCAAAAACAAAAGTGTTGCGTTTATATTTTTGTTCAGTGTATTAAAGTCCCCATCTAATTCTTGTTAACCTTAAAACCTGTAATAGCTGAAATAATTGTCCTGAGTCTTATGTTTTTAACTTCCGTTTTCTTATGCTTGATAGTTGTTTATGTTTGTTTCAGGAGTTCCAAATCAACATTTCATGAGAGTATGGTACGTTTATCTTAAGCACTTTTTGAATTGAATTTACATAATAACTACAGTTATCAAAAATGGCAAATGCCATGGGAGAAGTGTTTGACGTTATTGCCCACCCCTAGCTCACACTTTACATGTAAAATATAACATGCAGGCCAAATCTGTATATTGACAATTGTCAATAAAGATTTGTTTAAAAGCTTTGATGTAGGAGTTTGTTTTCAAGAGGACGTAACACACCACTAGGATTAAAATGGGGGAATCTGCTGCCTAAAATATCTGTGCTATCCTGTGTGCTGAGACGTCCTAAACGAAAGAGAAGCTTGCATATGGACATTGCAGGAGACGACGCAGCTGTGGACAGTTTAGCTAAACAAGATTTTTACATTTCGTAAAAAAGAAATGTTATGGCAATCAATGGCAGGATCAACCTGGAAACCATCCAAAAAAATGGATGCCATATTTTTAAGTGCTGAAGCTAAAGTAACATAGTATGTAAGGTGAATTTCAGACTCATGTCTTTAGAATTGTACCAATCATCTAGTTTGTTCTTTTAACTTATTATACTGTCTTTTTCGTACCTTACAAAAAAAGCATTTAATAAGCCGAGATTACTTTTTTCACTTAATAAGGGATAATGACAGGGGAACATAGTCGTCTTTTACTGTAAACCTTTGAAAGCTTGTACATCAGATAATACCAAGTTAAATAGAAATGTACTTACAAAGCCACATTTCAAACTAGTTAAGAATGTAATTTTTCAGATTCTAGTGGTAACTGGCTATTTAAAGTCAGATATTTGAATGATAATGTGTGTATCTGTGTGAGCTTATCTGTGTGTTTCTGCGTGGACCCTCACCGAGCTGGTGGGCCTTTCTGAGGCAGGACAGGGAGGCGTTGAGTCGGGCGCACTCCTCTTCGTTGGCACCAAACTTCTGCAGCAACTCACACACCTGCTCCTCGCTCAACTCCAGCAGGCCCTCTAGGGTCACCTCGCCCGGGCTCATCTCCTGCAAAACACACACACACACACACACACACACACACACACACACACACACACACACACACACA
>NW_011344859.1:1732-13429 GCF_000735185.1 Notothenia coriiceps
AGGGTCACCTCGCCCGGGCTCATCTCCTGCAAAACACACACACACACACACACACACACACACACACACACACACACACACACACACACACACACACACACACACACACACACACACACACACAGTGTAAGTACATGACACATGCATTGTTACGATTAAATCTTAATGAAGGTAATCCATGGTTTGCACTTTGGCAGCCGCAATTGACAATGAAGAGAAGATGTGGGGGAAATGTTGAACCCCTTTTTTAGTGATTATGTTTTATCTTCAGTAAAAAGAAAAAATATGTCGCTGCGACAATGCTGGGTTGTCTGTGTGACTTTGAAAAGCATGAATGTGGCTCTCTAATCTTTCACAAATTAGACAAAAATGTACAAGTTTAAGTTTAAAAAGCTGCAACTACTGTAGCTGACTAATGTGCTGAGAGACCTGCCAATCAAATAAAATGCCTAGTAATCAAATCATATTCTAGCTTCAAAAGCCTTTTTTCTTAACAAACATTTCTCACATTTTAAAGCGATTTACAAGATGCGATGTTTACTATTGAGAGCATACATATTGGTAATAAATGTTTTTATTACAAGAGACAAAAGCTTCCTTGCAGCCAGCATCTAGCGGCTGTAAGTGGAACAGCAGCTTATAATATTTCTGCAGTGCTTGAAAGAGAAAATTTATCAATTATAATAAGAAAAAGGCAACATGCAAAATAAAACATAAGAGCAAACGCTAAACTAAAACCAAATCACACACAAAGCACATTCAAGTAAGCAAGTCAGTGAAAGGTGAACAGAGCAGGTGACACATTTAATGTTGAAAATGATCAATTCTGTTGTATAGATTTCACAGTCATCTGCATGATATTTTGGTTAGACAGAACTCTAACCTGTACATCATCAAAACTGTATTTTTTTTTGAGCAATAAAACATTAAATTCTCGCTATGCGAGGTAAGATTTCCTTTTTAAAAAAAAGACGTGTGTGTGTCTGTATGTATTACCTGTGTGACCTCCTTCCTCAGGTTGACGATGCGGAACCAGTGTCCGAGGCGGGGGAAGTCCTCCAGCTCCACACTGCGCTCCTCTAAGGCCACTTTGCACTTACAGGACAGCTGGCGGCTGAAGTACTTCACCAACTTCCCCTGAGGACAAGAGGAATCGATACTGTGAGGCAGGGCTTGACATGTTCTACTTATTTTCAACTATCAATATAAACAATATATATAATATGATAGCTATTCATTTGTTTAAAGAAGAACTGTCCTGCACAACACACTGAAAAAAAACAAGCATTGACTTTAATTAAATGTATTATTATGTCAACAGATTCACATAACTGTATTAGGTTAGTTGTAAGCAATAATATTTAGTTGAACCGAGTATTTTTTATTTATACTTATTATTGTTGCTTATTATTAATACATTGAATTAAAGTCAACTTTTCAGTTTTTTCAATGCATGCAACTCATTAATTGTTGTACTGTAGAAGAAAATACATGTGAATTTAAGAATAAAGAATGTTTAATATGATTTATAAAATACACTGACTGAACTTACTTTTTAGCACTTCACCATAACGTATGTTAGTGTTTAATGAGAACAACATAGTCTTTGTTGATTAAGCCTGTTCTTGTCACTATCAGGATTAACAATAAATAAAAACCCAATAGTGGCATATGCTGCCTAGTAGGCCGGTTCGAACCCCGATTCGGCCGAACATTCAGGCAATGTCCTCCCTTGTCTCCCCCTTAATCTCTATAATAAAAGGCCCTCTCTGGTTAAAGGTACTTTAATACATTTAAAAAACACAGTAGTGGAAAAAGTGGCAGAACCACAGCAATCCTATTTAATCATGTTACAAGCACCAGAGATCAAAGTTGTGACTTTAAAACACTCTCCTTCCCGACCCCCCCCCCATAATGAACAGCAGCAGTAGTGGTCTTTGATAATTGATCATTTATTTAAGGGTGCCAGTAAATGTAGCTGTTTACTATCTTTGTAAATACCATTAAATATATATGTTTTTCATGCAATATTCTCCTTTTTACTAATTGAGTGTCAAAATGTAATTCACGATACCTTTTTGGGAGGTTTTCATTTTGAAACTCCATATTTGTTCTCTTATGTCATAGTACTTGTATTGTAGGTTAAAGGCAGGTGAAGTATTTTGCACTTAGTAGCCCATTCCTCTACCGGCGATAGTATTTACGATGCTGCTCTGTTCAATACATCCTTGTTCCTTGTTATTTTAAAGCATTGAGCTACTTCTTGGAATATAGGCTTTCAGATTAGAGAGGACAGCTCAGTGGCCTGGCAGTGAACCTGTGCTCAAAGGAAATAGAAAATAGAGAAGTAAAGAGATAAGTAAGGGGGGGGGGCGCAGATCTGGGTTATCTATGAGGTCACATCCAAGTCATGTGTATTAAATAACAGCAAAAATGAATGCGTGTAAAGCCTTTCATTTTGTAATGTGTGTGTGATATGCTGTTAGATAAAAGAACAAGATTAATTTGTTCCCCTTGACGTTTTAGGTGGAGTGCCGTATCACAGTTTGAACCCACATGCAGATCACTCCCTTCACCACGTACAACAATTATACAAATAATAATGTTTACATCATGCAAAATGTATTAAAGACTTAATCCAGCTAAAATAATCTAAAATACATTTTGGATGTATAAATCAACAATTATTTTTTGATGAATATACATTGAGATGTCTTCATAAAAACTAAATTAATTAAATAATTATCTCAATGAGAAAATAAAGGACAACAATTGTAACTAGTTAATTAGTAAGTGTGATATTTAAAATACATGCTCTCTCTATATATATTTAACTGTTATTATTCTTGGTTAATTTGCCACATTTAGTTTTATCATTTAAGGAAGTACATTTACTCAACTACTGGTTTTAAGAACAATAAAGGGGTTCTCTGTATTTATGACTTATGTAATACCGACTTATGTAATACCGACTTATGTAATACCGCTCCTCTACATTTTCGGGGAGAATACGTTCCTTTCCAATATATCGTCTGACAGCTAGTTACTTTGCAGATTTTACACAAAACATTTTTAACAGATTAAACTCACAAACTGTACACAACGTTTACGCGTATAATTCCACCACGGTAATCTGCTTAACTCACATATGTATGTATCATTACTAGCAGTATTTGATTGTAATGTAGTTAATTTTACAGACAACTCTTCTTTCAAGTACAATTTTGAATGCACAATCACATTTTTACAATTGTGCTCCTTTGACTTCAGAATATGCTTAAACCACTGCTTACACCTTGCTTAGTTACGACGCTATATTAGCTTTATACAGAACATCTTTCTAAAACAGAAGTTGTGTACAACCTCCACTGCGTTTTAATACTATAAAAGCATTAAGGTATGAGGTCCCTATATAAAATATATTTAAACAAACTATTTGCATCTTGCAGAGATTTCTTATTACAGTGTGAACAGTTAACATGTTGAAAAATAAATATTTGGTTTCGACTGTAGGCTTACTTACTCTACGAACCAGTAAGTAGGCTAGAGTTTTTGGTCTGATAGAACATTTGAGTAAAAAAATGTCAAGACAGTGGCTGACATGATGCTTGAAGACTTACAAATGATAAAGTGTGGTGGGCCCAACACACAGCTAAAAATGATTGCTAGAAACTACTGTCCTACATCAGTGCATACTGCATACCAAAGAGAAACCAGTGGAGGAGGGCCTCCCAAGTCACCTCTGAATGTAAACCCTAAAGCAGCTGCTAACGCTCTGCACAATAAGACACACAGCTACCCTGGCTAAATGTGTTGAAGTCTGACTGTATAGCATCAACAATATATGGCGTGTGGTGCAGTGGGTTGTGCGTTGGTGTTCGGATCAGGTTCAAACCCCACTGCAGTCAGCATGTCGTTGTGTCCCTGGGCGAGAGACTTCACCCAAAATTGCTCCTGTGGGGATTGCCCACAGTATTGGGTATGTAAGTCGCTTTGGATAAAAGCGTCTAACAAGTGACATGTAATATTATGTTATATATATATGTTTAAGCAGTATATATATATATATATATATATATATTAGGGGTGCACCGAATGGGAAATTCTTGGCCGAAACCGATACCGAAAATAGGAAACAGTTGGCCGAAAACCGAATGCCGAAAATGATTAATAGAAATATATATATATATATATAATGTATACATTTTTTACCAATGTTGTTCAGCTACCTGATTATGGAAAAATACATGATTATGGCAAAACTTAACTTAAATAATAATCACTATTATGGGTCCATAAAACATATATTCAGCACTTTTGAATGCATACAGTACATTAATTCCAAGTCAACTGCATTTTCTTTTCTCTGTAGGATAACTACAACAAAGTGCATTCAGAACAAAGCCAAGGTGCTTTAAAACTGCATAAACATCTAGGCCAGTAGGCCTACAACAAAATAGTGTAAATAAAGACTGTAACAGCCAGGCCTTCAACAACAACAAATGCACCTATAAGTGCATGCATACAAATGTGCAAACTGGATAAATCCACATGAATGTAACTATTTACAAATGAAATTACAATTGAATTTCAAGAATCTGTAAATAAGGCTGTCTGTCCTCATAAGCAAAGTAGTAAACATTGTATAAAGATACATAAAGTGAAAACTGGATACAAAATCCACAATCAATTACAAATTAAATTACAATTTCAAGAATCTGCAAATAAGGTGGTCTGTCCTCATGAGCAATGTAAACAACATTGTATCATTTAGATACCGAAAGTACAATATATTGAACACTGTGCTGCTGTCATTTCCCCCTAATGATAACCTGAGATGGTGAATTATAACTCACAATGAAAATTGTTCAGGAAAGTGGGTATAGAGTAGACATGTAGAACTAGATAAGCTTATGATAAGCCAGCCTTGTCTACTTATTAAGGAAAAGTGGGAGGTTCTTTTTAATGAACAGTAGCTTCTCTGCTTTATCAGCCATAAGTCTGTTCCTCTTCTCATCAAGCACATGAGAGGCAGCGCTGAACAGTCTCTCGCTGTCAGTGCTTGTGATTTGATCATACTCCGCATATTTGTCCGGGTGTTTTGATTTCAAGTGGTGGAGTAATCCCGAAGTGGTGAAAGTCTTTGCAGTTACACCCCCTCGAGAAATGTCAGCTGAACACGTTTTACAAATCGCAATCCGCGCCTCTTTCTCTGATATTTTTAAATATCTCCAAGCGGCAGACATGTTGGCTGTGAGCCAGCCGCGAGCATGGTCGCGCGCCGTGCTTTTCGCCGCGTTTTGATTACGTCATCACAACAACACGTTAGTTTACCAACGTAATCCTGTTCTCTGACATTCGGTGATATTTTTTCGGTGCTAGAACCCGAAACCCGAAAGGGCCTTTTTAACCATTTTCGGCCGATAATTTTCGGCGGACGAATATTCGGTGCATCCCTAATATATATAAGCCTCATGCTGCAGGTGCTTTAAAAAATATATTGCTATTGTTATTTGTTTAAGAGAAAACCTGAAATAGAGGCTGACCGGGAACACACAGCCAGTAGGTGAACTATTCATTCTTCAGAGTTATGACTTTTCTCTGTCTCTTCAGATAGAAGAAGGCTGCTGTTCTCAAGGAATACGCTCTCAAGCGGGCCATACTTGAATAACATGTTTAACAGTATTATCAGTGAGAAGAATGTGTCCAGATGAACCCCTTGTCTGAACCCCGGTTTTAGTTGAATACCCCTCATTTAACCAACCAACAAACAGCATCGCCATCCCATAGTTACAGTTGGAGCAGATTTTGGCAAGGCATTCTGTACTTCGTTGCTCTGGCCAAAACCAGAAGGGACTGAACATACTGTAATACTGTGGGCAGGTGCACAGGCATACGCTGCTAGGGCTAGCAGGCTAACACTAGCACGACACAGGCTCAAAATGATCCGTGTTTTCCAAAGTTTATTATCTTTACCTTCTGTCCTTGCCTCGACTGCTAGGCATGCCACTGATGATGCCGCTTGGATTTTTTTAACCACACAGTTACAAAAGTGTAAAAATCAATGCTTTCGGAACAAGCCTTTCCTGTGTATGTCATGGACAATGTTCGGATAGGGTCGACCCTATATCCATGATGCAACTTAAAGGAAGTAACATAGTGCAGTTACAAACAGACAAGAAGTGAATAGAGCCGCATTTATTAAGGGTAGAAAGTCTCTTTTAATTTTTTAACATCTACTTTAATTTTGTCAACAATAAAACTTTAAAAATAAAAGGCCCAATGCGTTGGATGCGCATTGCGCAATGCGTTTTACCTTTTAAAGTCACTGTTATTATTGAAGACATAAATGCTGTAAACTAGCATATTTCCTTAAATTTTTTGACTGTTCTTTTAAGTTTGAAGATGGGTGTATGTGGGGCTATTCCCATTTGGCCAGGAGCTATTGAAATGTTCACAAACGCTACACTGAAACATTTAATGAACGTGCAGCAGACTAACTTCCACAGCAGCTGTATCTGCTTGGAGAAACTACAGTCCTGTACTTTCATGCATCAACATCCAGCACTGTCATTCAAGCGTATCTAAAAACACAATGATTGGTCTTTAAGGAAACGCTGATGCAATTTTTGAATTAAACGTCAATTCATATAAAGACATGAAAAGTAATGCGGCTTAAAATGTACACTTTCATGTGTATTTAGTAGATATAGTTCCCAAATTCAGCGTACTGAGCTGCAGCGTACTTAAGTGACTGATAATTTGGCAAATAAAACTTAAAATATATCACAAAGGTTACGTATTAGTTGATTGGTTGTTTGTTATTGTTTGTTTAAGGATGGGAAACACATTCAGTGTTTCCCACAGAATTTGATTCTATTTGTGGGGGCAACGCACCGCACCCGTTGCGTTGTTAATGAGTGAAACACACCGGAGTTGAGGATCTGTGGGGTTTATTCTCCCGAAAATATAATTTACAATAGGCATTTAGCAGACGCATTATCCCAAAGCGATTAGTGACCAATTACAGGGACATTCTCCCTGGAGTAACTGAGGGCTAAGTGCCTTACTCAAGGGTACACTAGTGGTGTTCCAGGTGGGATTTGAACTCGCAACCTTCCGATCATCAGCCCACCTCACTATACATTATACCACCAAAAAATTGTGTTAAAATGACAGATCCAACTGTGGCGGATGATATTTAATTGTGGCCAATCAATGTATGGGAAACACTGTCATGAAAGTGAGAAAGGTAACCATTTATTTTTGCCCTGACCAGTATTTTAAAACTAAATCATTCATAATCGTATGATTAATATTAAATTATACTCCAATAATTTGGTAGGTCACTTAATAAATAAAAAAGTGGGGGAATTCAGTGGCAGCATAAATGTTAAGTAAAACTATATAAATAAAGCTCTAAACCCCACTGTGCATAACTTTCCCAACCTCTAACAGCAGACAGTGACAGTTAGAAACCAGTTGGTGAAAATACTGGAATAACATAAGCCATATGCATGCCGGAAAGACAAAAATAATGATAAAATAATAATAACTTTGCTGCAGCTTCTGGATTTGTAAATCAGCAACTGCCTTCCAACAAGATTGCCATATCAACTCCAAAGAAACAGCCACTGTTACTGTATGCCCACTCAGCAACAGGTGTGAAAAGAAGGCATGGTTTGAAAATTTTAAATAAAAGAAAAGCTCTCTTTTTTCATTCTTCTTCACAGTTTCTCTCCATTGCTAGAACACACTTAATACGAATGGGACCCAATACATCTCCATCACCATCTGAGCACAACAGAAGTATTTTCTTGCAAATGTGTATCCACCCTTTTTCCATAACAGCGTTAGCAGATAATATAGAAAGACACAAAACTCTATTGCATTAACAGTGGTAAACAAAAGAAAAAGATACATTCACAGCTGATACTCAGTGCTTATGAATATATTAGGCACCCGTGTGAAACTCCTTTGCATAACTCTTCAATCAGTCCTCATCCATCTATAAAAGATGCCCCCTCAGTGATCTCAGTGTTTCTGAATTTACTTGAACTTACCTATTGGTTCTTTGGTACAGAAACCTTTCAAAACCTAATGATATTGAATTTCAAAATATGTCTATCTAGGTGTTTCTTGCAGGTCTCACATGTAAATCACAGATAATGGGCACAGTAAGAATAAAATGAACGTGAAAACCCTCTTTTTTTCAACAGGGAATCTCAAATATATGTGAAACATGCAGGTGCAGTGTTATTTTAGCCAAATTCTGAGAAGAGGATAAAATGTATACAGTAGTATGCTTACTTGCCTTTTTCTCACACTAAAAACGATGTATCAAGAATAGTCCAGGCCTATGGCACAAATGAGGTTTGAACCCTTTCACCTTGACTACTACATTTTGATTGGAGCTTCTGAATGTACGAATGATTCAAGCAAATAAGCAAAGTTGTGAAAGGAGAGACTGTCCAAAAAGCCCATATTCCTATTTAGTACAAAATCTGTCAGCATGCAGTTTGACACAGACAAGAGGAGATTTTTCCACAGGCTTTCCATACATCATTCTAATGTGTGTTATTTGAACAGGTCTACACGTGGTCGAGAATGCTTATGTATGACGTAGTTTGCACAATGAACCCTTTATAAGCTACATTTAAAAATATACAATATGAATTGCCCTTTGAGGCAAGAAACAAATGCTGATGCTACACTTGTTGTGACCTTCTCTCTTTTCTGTTAGATGAAATACATAATTGGCTCACATGTCATGCTCTATCATGTGTCTGCATCTCTATAAAAGCCTAATAAAACCCATCATGTGCGTGGATCATTCTAGTGTATCCAAGGGTTACCGCCAACAATGCATACAAATATTAATGGAAACCAGTATTACTGTAACACTTCATCCAGGTAATGATATATGCCGCTAAAGCTTTTGGCCAAAGCAAGGTCAGTGCACGATGCTTCTAACAAATTGTGTCTGAGGCTCAATCTGCATCCTATAGGTTAATAATAGAGATGGAAACACACCACACACAATGAGGACCAGGGCATGTTAACCAGGAAGGCTTTGCGTACGGCTGACGTCGAAGAAAAAGAAAGAAGTTCAGTTCTATCCAAAGTAAGTTTCTACAGTAGCCCAAACCCGTTTCTGTGTTGGTTCCTGGGTATTGATAAAATGTGTTTTACAAGGTGATTGTAGCCTTAACTTAAAAGAAGAGTTGAAGCCCACAACAATACGTGACTACCAAAATATCTCACTCTGACCCGAATTCATGCTGGTGTTTCTATTATTTTGTCCGTTGGGCATACAATTCATACAAATGGCTGTGATTCTCCAACATTGTAGATAGTAGCAGCAAACAAAAGTTGTAATGTTACAGCATTGACAAATAATGATTAAACCAAAACCTAAACACGGAGATACAACTAGGTTGCTGTTAAACAAGTAACATTTAAATTACTCCTTGCGAATGATTCACTTGACGCTATAGGCCGTCGGTAACAAATCAAAATCATTTTGGATTATTGTTTTCAAGGTATAGAGGGCAACCAAAGTTGGGATATAAACTGGGACATTAACTGCAGACTCACTACTTGGATGCAAAGGATGGTGATACTAAAAATAAAAGGGATACTGGAGATGTGAAAAGTGACAGCACATTAATCAATATTCTTAAATTAAGCTGTTCTTGTCAACTCTATTTCCATCTGAAGAATACATCTGTTTTCAGTCAAACAGCATGGATGCTGTGTGTGCACTAACTTCCATCACCTAAAAAAGCAAGAGAGACAATATAGCACTAAGCTTGGTTTACATCAAGAGGCCAGACACATCACTTAAATTAACTCTTATTCTGCTGAATGTTTAAATATGCATATTATTTGAGCTACTAACAACTTTGTAAGGTAATATGCTAGACATGTGTTCTGGAATTATTCTGCCCTCAAGTGGCAAAGCAAATCTGGTAATGCAGCATCAAAAGTTGCAAATCACCAACAATCAAAATGGTGTTCTTATATTTCGTGTCTCCTGAGACCTTGACTTTATTGACTTGTATCTGTGCAAAGTTTGTCAGAGTTGTTTTCACAATTCTCTAAAGGGAGATGCCTAGAATATGAGATTCAAACGCACCCTGGGAAAACGATGTCAAAAATTAGAAAGAGACAATTGCTTTCTAACGGGCAAATATGACACAAACAACAAGTCCTCCAACTCATACGACCAAATAGTTTGATTGTTCAAGCGCTTATTACGACCTATAATCAGATTTTAAAGTTTTCGACCTCTAGTGCTCCCGTTGAATGCAAACGCTCCGGGCGGTCGTATATTCACAAATAACCCTCTCTCGAAAATCCGAAATTGTAGGATAGTTTGGCCATTAAAAAGCTTTTTGATTAGATTTCTAGCAAGACGTATATATTGTACTTTCAGAATCCACGTCCAGTGGATGTGTAGGATCTATAGTTTGATAGATATTACGAAGTTGATTTGAGGTCCCGCCAGGACAACGTGTAACGGCAGCGTCCATGTAAAGCTAGCGGCAATAGTCACGGGGTGGAAACAGTATTTCCGGTCTCGAAGTTTTCATAATAAAACCGTATTCCCCCCACTGTCAAATGATTTCAAAGCTATATCTGCAGTACTCATCCACTAAAAACATCAGTTTATCCTTAATTACACAACATTAATTGTTTTAATTGTGTACAATGCTTTTGTGTTTTTCGCATAGGTTATTCCCTTTCGATTCTGAGAGACACGTTTATTTTTTCAGAGGTTTTGATAGGCTAAAACATCTATACCCATAATCCTCAGCTACCGTTCAAGCTTGGTGATGGGATGTTTTATCCGCAATGCATGTCGGGATATGGTGTTTTTGCGATATGAAATCCGAAAACATTTAAAAAAAATAATAATAATACTTTATTCCGAGTGTGCTTGCTTTTCTCTTTGAAAGTCATCAAATAACGGCATTGTAATTCACCATGGGCGTAATTTCCACTGGGGACAGGGGGGACATGTCCCCCCCACTTTTCAAAATCCCGTTTGTGTCCCCCCCACTTTTCAAATGGGTTTTTGTGGTCATCGTCACGGAGGAGCGTCTGTGTGTGTGTGTGGCAGGAGCGCATTTTGTGTGTGTGAGAGAGAGACAGAGAGAGAGACAGAGAGAGTTACGGGGGTTGTTGTTAGCATCTGGTGCTAGCTCGGAGCTAACGGAGATTAGAAGCGGTTTCAACAATAAGGAGAGGGAGAGTCCTCTCCTGTCGGACTGAGATAACGTCAGCTCAGGGAGGTAAAGGGCTCGCTGAGTGATTATATTGTAAACTTTAGTCTAAGTTATCTCAGTGGGTCTCAAACAGTTTGGTCTAAACAAATATTTCCATCTATTTAATATAGTTGTTCAAAATAAGTTAAAAAATAATTCCAATGTCAGTAAAAAATTAAAAACACAGTTTGAAAGGGAAGTGATTAGTAAAATGCGCATAAATAAAAAGAAAGAATGCAGACTAGGTAAGATAAAGATATAGAGAGGAGTATATCAATGATTTCTTATTGGTTGTGAGCATATTCTAATGGCTTTTGGAGTATTGAAATATATACAGTTCTGTTTCATATGAGTGTTGAGAGCTGTATCCATAAATCTCTTAATTTGTGCACCAGATTGATGCCTTTAACTTCAATTTAAAGAAAAA
>NW_011344859.1:14686-43250 GCF_000735185.1 Notothenia coriiceps
GTAACTAAAAATAAATGTAGTGGAGTAAAAATACCAGGTTAACCTCTGAATTGTACTGGAGTAGAACAAAGTAGTACATGCTGTTGTAACTAAAACATGTCCCAACTTGGGATCAATAAATTATATCTTATCTTATCTTAAGATGATCGATGGCTACTGACATATTTGCAAAATTTGCCTCTGAACCTTGACAAGTGCATGTTTCAGGCTTATCAATGAACAACAGGAGGGGTCACAGACATAAGACCAGCTGTTAAATAAAGCTCTTCTGACCTTAACTGTCATGTGGGTAGATATTAATGCTGCCGATTATGGACACAAGCAATTTTCACCCATTTATTAATTATATGTTTTAAATTTGATAACACCACTGTGTGTCGTATCCCCTAAACCTCCAGGGGTGTACACAGTTTAATACTGGCAACTTGTAATTATGGGAAATACGAAAACGTCTTTTAAAACTACAATTCCCAGTAGAGACGTGCCATAGAACATGTTGCGAAACACAGCCAGCATGTGTAGTTCGGGGCCCGTTCGAGTCCAGTTTTGGATAGTCTGCCGTGGTTACATTCCATTTCAAATAGCTGTTTGACGCTCGGTGTAACCTTGTCGCACTGCTACTCCAACATCCAATCACAGAGCTTGAGGACTAATCATGGGGTTTGTAAAGGAAAGCGGATGTTGTAGTCACAAACGACAGCTGAGGATTCTGGGTAGTGTAGTGTCTTCGTAAACTCTGTAGTGTCTAAACTCAGAAAAAACTATTTGTTTCTCCGAATCGAAGGTTAAAAACACAAAAGCATTATTCACAATTTAAACCAATCAATATTGTGTAATTAACAAGGATAAACTGATGTTTTTTAGTGGATGAGTAATGCAGATATCACTATGTAATCATTTGACAGTGTGGGGAATACTTCCGGTTTTATTATGAAAACTTCTCGACCGGAAATACTGTTTTCACCCCGTGAGGGTTGACGCCAACTTTACATTGACGCTGCGTAAAGACATTACACGTTCTCCTGGCGGGACCTCAAATCATCTTCGTAATATCTATCAAACTCCTACACATTCACTGGACGTAGATTTTAAAAGTACATACACTTCTCGCTAGAAATCTAATCAAAAAGCATTTTAATGGCCAAACTATCCTACAATTTAGGATTTTCCAGAGGGTTATTTGTGAATAAACGACCCTCCGGAGCGTTTGCAATCAACGGGGGCATGTTGTTTATTACACGACCACTAGAGGTGCTACACTTTAAAACGGGACTATGGGTCGTAATAAGCTGCTGAACAATCAACCTATTTCGTCGTTTTTTGTAGGAGGACAGGCTGGACACAAATCAATAAGGAAACAGTCACGCGCATCACAACACCTGCACATAAACCTGAAACCTGCACGCGGAGAGTGGACTTGTCAACAAACTGAAAGATAGCATTAGCATAGAAAGATGGTACAAACGTGGTAGTGTGCAATTTTTTTTATTTAAAACTGACCCTGGAATCTTCTTCCATGTTTCCAAAAACAAGTCAATTCATTGTTTGTTTCACAAACTGTAGCATTTTGCTAGTCACTGCCAGTTACAAGCTCACAAGCTAACAAACAACATGAGCTGAATAAAACGTGCTAACTACACTTAGGCCTACCATGCTGATAGGTCTGCTAGTCCCAGATTGTGGTGCACAACAGACTTCTCCTCTGAGTCAAACATGTATGGCTAATTCTCTCAGGTGTTTTCTAACAAAGAAAATAGACCAGACAACGAAACGCATCGCTCAGGACCCATGCTTCGATGTGCGCACCTGTCAGCTAGCTCGAGCAGGTGTGGGCGGTGCCAAATCCAGAACATACCAGGGGGAGAGAGATTTCATTCTAGCCCCTTTACAGTTTTTTGTTGGAAAACCATAATAAACTAAATATCAATCACGGTAGCCTTTTGTCACATACTTAATTAAAAACATGTCTGGGGGGAGTTAAAGATTATTTTCATTTTTCCCAGGATTCACTCATTTTGGCTCCTATTTTGGACTGTTATATATTTTTTGTCATACTGCAGCTTTCAGTAAAATAGCTTGGCAGAATGCTCAGGGAATGTTATTTTTGGGAAACATGGCAAATGCTATGAAACACAATAATATAATTTGTCCATCACCAACCTTAAGATTTCCAATGATGTAAATTATAGGAAATGTTTCCTTAAAAGAGCAGAGTGAAACAACTTTATAGACAACAATTCATAAAATGTAAGAGACATGATGAGAGAGAAATTAATATGTTCAAGATATGTTGCTGCAGAGCAGAGTCACTTTGAAGAACTACAGTAAGAGAGGCCAGATGTTCCACTGGTGTGGTGTATAACAAAGACTACCCCCCAATGCATTCCCTAATTCAGTTCAATAGATCAGGTATAAACAAATTAATAACTTATGAATGTTTTGGAGTCTGTATTATCCAGCTTGCAATTGGCTTTGACTTCGACATTACCGTCCCCTGCAATCATCAGAAATGTTTCACATTAACCATTATGCTTGTGGCATGTCAGTCTGGTAGAACAAGTTATACAAACATTACTGCATTACTCTGCAAGGTCCCTTTAACATCCCAAATGGCACAGCTAATGTTTTGTCGTCATGTTGTCATTATAGGATAACAAGATAATAAGTTAGTCAAACGTCTACTGTAGGCCTACACCATTAATGTTCACTTGAATAATATCATTGCCTTTTTTATGTTTATGTAACTTTTCACAATATGACAAGGAAGGTTGAGAAAAAATAAAACACCTTTCACTGCTTTCCCAAAATGGCCTTACTACTATTCGGTGTCTCAACCCTTCAAACCTAGTTCATTTGCCATGTGGAAAAGTTGTTATAAATATGGCATATGCTGATGATTAAGGATTTATAATTGCCTTCAAAGTTACAACCCTGTCCAAATGTTGTAACATGAAAACAATACTTATGTCATGCTTACAACGAACAATCTATGCTTTGCAAGGAATTCTGGGAACATAGTGAACATTTCCACACTGTAGCCTGCTCATGATGGCAGAACATGTCTACTTAACATTAGTGTTCTCTACTCTTGGATTACATGTCCGTCCCAATGACTGCGCAACACTTGCAAACTTCACTTAATAGCTCAGACACAGTATTAAAAACATGTGTTTATCCATTGTATAACATATTATAGCCTCATGTTCCTGTGGGGTTGGGGTTAGTGTGTGGCACTCACAAGTGACTTTATTGTTATGTAATGTCTCATTATATTCCCTCTGGGACTTAAAGTGGTCTGATGGTACACACAGATAGCCCTGCTCAGTGCTGAGTTTATGGCGACCTTATCGCACTTAATGGTATTTGTTTTAATCTCCCTAGGCATCTTACAGGCCCTCCATAGTGTGCTGTGTCCGCACTGCTTAATAGTGACTTTTCAGTGACCTTATCGCACTTTATGGCATTATGTCCCGTAACAGCCTCTTAGTGGTGGTGGTGGTGGGGGGGGGGGTTAAGTGGTCTAAAAACGGACAATCTGACATCTCAAACACAATACTGATATATGATGGCGCTTACGTAACGCAATTTACGGAATACCCCACGGGCCAATTAAACGGATAACGATATTTTGTAACAATTTTGAGTAATCTGCTCGCCTTGCATAACAGCAGCAGGGCCTGGATGCGCTAAGAGGACAGATACGCAGGCTGGCATATTGGTAATTGATTGTAAACACGGGCAGCCTATAGGCCTCGGCTGCCTCAGATATTATTATGATGGAGAAGAGCTACCTTCTCTCCCCGCCACCTGCAGAATGCGCAAGTCTATAACAGCCCACTGCAGCCCCGTAGCCTCTTGATTTATTGCACTGCACAAAACAGATAGCAGTGGAAATATTTGCATAAGAATGCAATGGCAACCCCGATAGTGGAAAAGCAGTTTGTGGTGGATAAGGCACTGGAAAATATGCATAGTGGCCTAGAAATAAATAAAATACGGTGACAGCCCTCCGTATTGATTTTGATGAAGATGCACAGCAGTATTTCAGTCATTCCGCTCAAATGGTGCTTACCTCCAGCGTTCGTATCTCTTTTTGTGTCAAGTCGTTGGATGTGGCACATTTGGTCCGTAAACCCTCCAAACTAGAAATACTTATGTCGATCATATTTTGCACCAACTCGCACTGCTGCAAGGCTTTCTGCAAACTAAGATGCTGCTCCTCGCTTTTTGTCATCTCCTCGTTCATAGTTTTGCGAGCAGTGGTCGGTTTTTTCCCCCCCTTTGCGCTTAAAAAATTTAAATAAAAAAACAACAAAAAAATTATTCAGAAAAGAAACGTGGAGAAGCCCACGGAACAGAGCAACCTGCTGCAAAACGCCATGAAACGAGATGTTGTAGGTTTACAGACGCGGTTTGAGCCGTGAGAGAGTCGACTCCATTGCAACAACAGTCCTCGTAGTTCCTGCTGCTTCATCAAGGTGTCTCTGATTGTAGGCTAAATCAAACACAATATGAAGATACCGAGCGGGACTACACGGTTTGCCACAGCATCCATTGGGTGCCCCTTCGTTTTAAATGGATGTTTTGTTTTTTTAAATAGAAGCAGTTGAGCGCATCATAAGCAGACGTATCTGAGGGGAAAACCTGACGGTTTTAAAGGTGCTGATGTGTGGATTGGATGCAGGTACTCCCTGTCTCCCTTGGCAGCAGCTGCATCCCGGTTCGCTCCCACCACACCGACATGTTTCCCGTCAATCAAACCCACAGCAACAGCATCGCATCACCCAGGCACCGCCGTGAGGGGCCACTCTCGCGAGATCAGTGCCAAGTGCGGTGGGCTCACTGCTTTAACAGACAGGCTTGAATAAGGAACACTTTTCACATGTGTAGAGGAAAGATCGGGTCTTTATATAATAATAATAATAAATCGTAAACAGATTTAGATGTGTACTCTACCATACAGGACACCCACACATACACATAGCCTATGCAGCCTATACACTCTGTTTTTTTGTATGTATTTTTATGGGAAACAATTTATGTTCTCGTGACTACAGTGATTGTACTTTAAGTTAGAGTTTTTTTTAATGAATTGATTTGAATTGTTTAATATTTGACAACATCATAACATTTTGGAAGTCTTCTCATATTTGGATAAACTTGACTTTAAGTGTTATACTTGTTTACTAGAAATGTGTTGTCATTCTTTATAACTGGTGTTATTGTTGTGTGCCCTTAAGCCACTTAGCCCCCTTTTAAACTCACATTTTCTAACCGATATCTTTGTGAAGAAGACTGCTCTTGATTATGTCTTGATGTCATTCGGCTGGTAGGTTAAGTAAAATAAAATTATTCCCATATATATTCAGCAAAGAAAATAGGCCTTTACAATAATTAAATAAATCAAAACAAAAGAGAAAAACTCAAATAAAACAGATAAACAAAGTAAAATCGTCTTTCTTTCTATTATGTTGTATGTCATCATTTCACAGTTAAAAACTGTGTATGCGGCGTATTCCACACATATCTGTGTCTCCTATAAAAGGCTTGCACTTTGGGAACTGTATATTCAATAGTTAAGAGTTCACCAAGAGGTGACAATAACTGACCTATGGACAAAAACAGAAAACTGGCTGTGATGCATCTTCTGTAGGATAGTTAGTTTCTCTAAAAGACAAAAGAGAAACAATACAAATACATGTAAAGTCTGAATTCATTATATTAATTATCACGCTTTATTGAAATCTTCCATCTCATTATAAGATATGTGCTCACAACCCGGGGGTTAAGGGCATCTTACAGTTTCCCATGGTAACTCTAAAAGACCACAAAATAAATTAAGTCCTAAGAAATAAAGAATATATTTTACATATATTTTTTATATAAGACACAAGCCAAAAAGGTTGTAAACTACTGCTATAAGAAATTGGATAAAATAGGGTAATAACCTAAATGCAAGCTATTCATGCTCTTCAGAGGAAATGCAGCAACATTACACCTTTTGATATATGTATAGAAATAGGAATATTCGATTGCCAAATTTTCCACAAAAATACCAAGCTAGTTGAGAAAATATGTGTACAAAACATGTTTAATCTTTTCATCAAATGGCTCTAAGCTGTGCAACATATTTGGATAATTTAATACAGGACCTGCTGAATGTTATATTAGGACACTGGATATTTTCGATGAGAGTAACACGAGAAAATGTGTTTTTTCTTCGTCACCTGCCTACATAAATGTAATAGCCGTTATCACCCACATATCTGCATGCATTGTATAACGCTTTTTTAACTGTAATTGTGAAACTTCTCATTTTACACACTACTTTTTTACAGAGGGAAGTCGTGTCCCCAAAACCCCGCCCATATGTGCTCGCACACTGATGGGATTGGTTGTACGTCGTGACGTTTGACGCACGTTTTTGTTGTGGAGCGCGCCAAACACGGCCACCAGCATCAAACCGAGGGTGCCCGAAACTAAATGTATTTAGCTAGCTCGGAGCTAAGTATACAAAAACAGGGCACATGTCTTCCTCAAGTAAACTGCCGTTACAGAGCAGAAACTTACCATGGTGAGTTCAGAGTCGTTGTTCATCACAAATAGGTTGGAAAAGTTAGTGCTAGCTAGCTAAACTACATAACATTAGTATGGAATCAAGAAGGCAGCTTGCTACTGCATGTGGATGCACCAGCGTTAGTTCTTCATTCATATACAAACAACGTTAGATATGAATAATACTTATAAAAGGAATATTTAATCTTAATCTGTGTGAGCTTGTTTTACATTCGGCATACATAGTAGCCAGTTGATGCATTTAGCATTGCCTTTTGCCAGCTGATACAACTGTCTCGCCGGACACGTTGCGGCCCCTAATTAACAATTACAAAGTTGAAATTGTATTTAATATATTGGTGCATGGTGCAAAATAAAGATGCCGAATTGAAACTTGATACTTAGCTATTTGAAGTGTCGATAAAGTAAAAACTTATTGCATATGTATCCAAATCGTTGAGACAGATGCTTTAAAATAGAGAAACTCTTAATGAAGTTCGTTCTGTAGTTTGGATCAGTACCGACAACGATGTTATGGGGGCTTAACAAGTGGCTAATGTAATTTTGAGATATTTATGTTAAATTAACTTGTAATGTGTTTATGCCAACCACTCCTACGTTTTGCAGGCATAAGTCATTTAGAAATTGGAAGTATTGGTTTATTATTTACATCATTGATGTTTTGGACGATGTCTTTTCGCTTTATATTCAAGGGTTGAAAAATACAGACCACAGAAGCTCGATGATCTGATCTCACACAAAGATATTCTAAGCACCAGTAAGTATGTAGAATAATACATATGATCCTTCTTCCTAAAGCCGCTGCACAACAGGGTTCATCAGTAACCCTGCTCATTAACACAACTTCTCCAGTTATTTTTGCTTTTTTATTATAACAACTTGGAACATATACATATCAGGTGTATTGAAATATGAATAACAAAGATACCACACAATTTTAAAGTTAACTTATAAATGTGTTTACGCATTTACCTGCTGTCTGTCAGTTTGCTAACTCATATTTTTGTTGTCTACTATATACTACTGTAAAAGCCATCAATAGTTCAATCATCAGTTGTACATGAGCCACAGCTTTATACATTGACTTCATGCTTAAAATTAATGGTACCATTCAAAATAACCATGTCATATTCAGATTGTTGATTTAGTTCCTGCTCTTTCCAATGTTTTTGATCCTTTCAGTCCAGAAGTTTATCAGTGAGGAAAAGCTTCCCCATCTCCTGTTCTATGGCCCTCCTGGAACAGGAAAAACTTCCACCATCCTGGCCTGTGCCAAGCAGCTGTACAAGGAAAAAGAGTTCACCTCCATGGTGTTGGAGGTAAACTACAGCTCTTTTATTAAAAGCTTTTGGTTTATTGGGATGTGAGAGCTTTTTGCTTCTCCTTTCACCTGATATCTTCTGAGGTTCTTCTATTTGATATTTAACTTATTTTGTGTTACAGCTAAATGCGTCGGATGACAGAGGTATTGATGTTGTACGAGGTCCTGTCCTTAGTTTTGCGAGCACCAGGACCATCTTCAAGTAAGATACACAAATCTATTCTTCTACTCTTTTCACATACCTCCTGTTGCGTTCTTAAAGCTCTTTCCTTTTATCTGCACCCGGAATAATTTCAATTGCTGCCTTATTGTCCGCTCCTCTTGTCCTCCAGGAAGGGCTTCAAGTTGGTGATACTGGATGAGGCCGATGCCATGACCCAGGATGCCCAGAATGCATTGCGGCGAGGTAAGCCATCTGTTCAGCCGGGCGTTGTACAGCTCACAGTGGGCAGCCAGACCATTTGGCTACTTGTGAATTAAAGAAAATCTGCTTGTACACCCAGAAATCAATTTTGAAGGCAATTCCTATTGAAGGCTTTTGTTTTTAAGTATTGAAAACTTTGTGGAATCATCTGACCATTACCTTGTGTTAATAATTTGACATATAAATGCTTACAAACGTGTGTAGTTTCTTGATGCAGTGACTTGCATGTGATCTGCAAGTACTTCAAAAAATCCTGTTTCTATCAATAAGTCTCTCCTAGGTTTTAAACATGTGTTCTATGAGAGGACTTTGACAAAACGGAGACCTGTCAGATGTGATAGTCTTTAAAAGAGTAGGTTTTAGATGCAACAATGTATCTCTTACATTACATAATCTTGTTTCTAATCCCTGCTCTCTCTGTCCCTCTCTCAGTGATTGAGAAGTACACAGAAAACACTCGATTCTGTCTGATCTGCAACTACCTGTCCAAGATCATCCCGGCTCTGCAGTCTCGATGCACCAGGTTTCGCTTCGGCCCGCTGTCCCCAGACCAGATGATCCCTCGGCTGGAGTACGTGGTCCAGCAGGAGAGGTGGGAATCGTTCACGTGTCATCTTCTGTTATAACTGTCTGAGGAGGAAGAGATTTTGATGACGCTGTTATTTTCAACAAATCGTTTTTACATTTATTCCGATATTTGGTACTGCCGAACACCGTCAAAATGATATCCTTCGTTATAAAAATATATACATTTGATAAATATCATTTTATTTCTTGTTAATCTACTTGTTAGAGTTTCAAAGGAAGAATGCTATTTTACAGCACAGGATCGAAAGGAAATGATCCTACTGCACAAAATAATCAGTTACATACATTTGAATTGAATAATTAGTGACGCTTTACAATGATCTGACTTTTAATTTAAACTGTTATTGTTTTTTGGCAGTATCGACATTAATCCAGGTGGAATGAAGGCCATTGTGACCTTATCATCAGGCGATATGAGAAGATCGCTCAACATACTGCAGGTACAACCAAATATGATCTTTACAATTGAGGTGTTGTCGCTGTTGCGTTGAAGTTTCAGTGTTTTTTTCTATTCATAATATTACACCTGTTGTTATTATATAGGTGTAAACAACACTAACTGTATTCCACCTGTGTGATTTCAGAGCACCAGCATGGCGTACGGGAAGGTGACAGAGGACACGGTGTACACCTGCACAGGTCACCCCCTCCGCTCAGATATAGCCAACATCCTCGACTGGTCGCTCAACAAAGACTTCACCTCAGCGTACAAGCGTATCCTTCACTTTGATTATATACAGTAGAGCTTCCCGAGTGATTATCCTGATAGGCAAAGGGTGTTTATGTTTAGTGTTATTCTGTACAATATTAGAAAAAGCTCAACATCCCGAACATCTTGTATTTTCTTGCGAGTGACACTATCTAGTGTGAGGTTAGTAGAACGTAGATATTCAAATGTCCAAAATTAGCCTTCGGAACACTTGCATATTACTCACGCTATGCATGTATTACACAGTTTGATATAATGTTTGCAAAGGATGGGTTTAATTTTTTTAAATATTTTAAAAAGAGTTCAGTTTGTTTTTTGCAGTTCTTTAACACCTCATTCAGAAATCCTTCAGCTGAAGACTTTAAAGGGTTTGGCCCTGCATGATATTCTCACTGAGATTCATCTGCTCATACACAGAGGTAAGACCACATGGTAACATGTCTAATAAATATATATTTATTAGCAATATTTGTGACGGGAAAATAAATGTTTTGTTTAAAACTAAAGTAATACTAGATCATTCCAGGTAAGAACAGTTACCGTAGGTGCTTTTGGTTGCTGTTTCCCACTGAGCTTGCATGGTTAGTGTCAGTATATGCTATGTTTTTCGGTAGTGTGGTTCTAGACAAGCATGTGAATAATTTTTTCTTCCCCCCCCCAGTGGATTTTCCTCCAGCTATTCGGATTGGTCTGCTCATCAAGTTGGCTGACATTGAGTAAGTGGGATCACCTGTGCTTTCTGTCTTATATTAACATGACTTTACATACAAGTAATCAAATGCATGTGTTTCTTTATATCATGAACATTTCTGATGTTTACTGGAAAAGTTGCTTTTGTTCTTACCATGTGTCGTTTCCTCAGACACAGGCTCGCCTCAGGGACCAACGAGAAGATCCAGCTGAGCTCCATGGTGGCAGCTTTCCAAGGCGTGAGAGACATCGTGGTCAGCGAGGCCTCTTAGATACAGTTTCCGCTTTTACCCCACAACAACATGTTGTCTCTTAAAAGCAAACCACTGGTGAAGACAAACGTTTTTACCAGTTTGTTTTCATGTTGGTCAAATCGGTGGAATCACATTTTTGCTTATTTAGAAAGAAAACAGATGCCCTGAAGTGTCCACCAACGCTCCGTAGAGTTGATGTACAGCGAAGAAAGAAAACGCTCACAGCCATCTTAGTCACTCACATCTGCAAACAAGCTGAGATAAAAAAATGGAAGGCAGTCTTCATAACTTTAGAAACCAAAAATCCTTTGGGCGCTAATACGGACTTCGAAAACTTAATTTAGTCTCTTGTGTAAGAGCAACTCAGTAACACATCAAACATATGCAATGTGTTTAAAGATATTAAAGAAATGTCACAAAGTTACACATCCAACCAAACTGTAATAACAACTGTACAAAATGTACCTGTGTTTGAATCTGTTTAATAAAACTATTTCCTATAAGTGAAGTTTCTTGTTATCTTATATTAACAATTAATATGTGCAAGAACAATAGTAGTGCTGCTGTATTATAAACATAAATTAGATGTACATATGATATTTACACAATAAATTAATAGTATAAAATGGTGATATTCAAGTTATATAGCATGTGAACATTAAGTGTATATGCATCATCTTACAGTAGTAGTGCAATAAATGAATTCCTTGATGTAGGAATGGTGAATCTTAAGTACATTACAGATGTGCTAAATCAAGCTGTGAAAATATCTAAATCCGTAAACAAAACTATTTCTGTTAAATCATTATTATGCATGACAATCTCTCGCTGTAAATGTCAGTTGTTGCATCGTGTTAATTTTCCTATTCAACCTTCCCAGTCCTCTTCGTCGGACGAGCAGCAGGTCTTGAGGCGCTCTGGGATGTTTCTGTAGGTGAGGTATTGGAGGATCCTCTTGGGGAGGGGGAGCGGCTCCATCTGGTGTGTGGAGACGGACTGGCGCAGGATGGATCGGCACAGGTGGCAAAGGCTGGGCACCGTCCTGGGCCCCCTCCAGAACCTCACATGGCCGTCTCTGGTTCTGTCACAAGAGGAGATTGTTGGTGTGAGTTAGGTTGCTGCTGAAAAATAAATACTAAAATCTGGGTCTCTCAGGAGTAATGTGTTGAAGTGCCATCTTGGTTGTGGGTGTGAATGAACTTCTGTTATTAATTTAGTTATTAAAGGTGATCGGAGAAATTGTGATACTATGGATGTTGGACTCAGAGTGAGTTGTTGATCATAGATAAGAAACACTGGAGTAAGTCTTTTGGTAAGAGGAGTAAAAACAGTATCTATTGTTTGGGCTGTGAATTCTCAAGATATCAGTCAGTCCACATTCTGACATGTACTGTTTAATTGTAGATGATGAGTGAAAAGGCCTATGGAAGGTAAAGATTAATTTGAGGTCAAGTTCTCAGTTTATCAGTGTTAAAACAAAAAAGTGGGTAGTTTGGTCAGTAGGCTGGGTATTTTAAAACGGTCTGCATATCATAAACATCAAGGTAAGACAACATGAAAGCTACAAAATGGACTTGTGTTGCTCACGCGTAAAGAGGTAAACATATCTTAACATGTTTATATGTGTTTGCTTTATGACAGAACACATCAGTAGCTACCCTACTCATATATTTTGGAAGTTTTTACATGTATTAGAAAAGGAATGCTGTGACTGTCGCTCAAAGACACTATTTACTGTCATGCCAAACAAGAGGCTGCCTTTAGCTAAGTGGTGGAGATGTAAAGGCATTGGAGTTTTTTTTAAAGCCATTGCTGTAGGAGGAAAAATGTGTTTTCAGAGTAATGTGTATCTTTCTTATATCTAAGGAATTATTCAAAAGATTCACTTAACATGACATTACAAATCCCTACATTTGTTAAATTGGAACCTGCAAATGTTTGACATTTGTCCTTGATAAGTTAATTCAATATACTAATTATTGTTTGGATTAAAAAGGGAGAGTTTGCATGTTTAGCATTTGAATTGCTAACAGAGAAGTGTGTTAAGAAGTTTTATTGATGACTTGATATTTATCATTTTCATTGTGACCATTAACATCCAATCCCACCTCTGTGAATTTAAGTCTCTGATCAATTCAGCCACCAAAGTACACCATATCTAAATCCACTTTTGTACTTTATTAGTAGTGAGAGATTCATAATCAAATCATATTAAAATTGTGATGAAGGGTGTTTACCCTGTTGCAATCACTCCCCCCTGTGGATGGTACTTGCAGCAGAGTCCGTTAGAGGCTCGGTCGGACTTCGTCTGCATCACCATGCCCCTCTGTCCGGGCTCCCAGATCCGAAGAGCTCTGCACACACAACACATCTGTCTGAAATCATTCTTTAAATAACAAATCATAAAAGACTTATAAGATGAAGCTGACCAACTACTCACCTGTCGTCAGTCACCATCGCCAAGTGCAAACCGTTGGGAGAGAACTGTATTGAGGAGATTTGATTTTGCCCGATATCATTAAAATAGTCACTGTCGATAAAAGAAATAAGGACATTTCATGAATCATTATGCCCTGTACTATATACTTCAACTTCAAAATACAAAAACAGTTTGTAGGATATGAGAAAATATTTCAGGAAGTGCACAAGGCTGTGTCTGGTTCCTACTTCTGTATTTAAAACCGTTTACCTGCATGATGATATTTACTGTCTTCATGTCTGTCAAAACAGTGCAGTCCAGAATGCATTTGCCACCATATGAGTTTTGGGAATCGACTGCAATTAATTTACAGATCCAAATGTTCAGTTCATTTTAAGACTGTATAGGCTGAGTGTAAACTTACACCAGAGTGGCCAGTTTCTCTGCGGTGTACGGGTCCCAGAGGTCGATCCACCAGCTCGAGCCGCTGAACGCTGCGGTGGCGAGCACCGCTCCGTCAGGAGAGAAGTCACAGGAGGACAGCAGGAACAAGGTCTTGTAGTTTCCTCCTGTCAGCTTTCTGATGAAGGTGTATGACCGCAGACTCCACAGACACACCATCTGATACATTTAAATCACAAAAGGGTTAAAGAGTCAAGGTTTGTATTTCATTTGAAATATTTAGTGTTTGGACAATAGGCCATTTAGGAACTACAACCACGTCTGCTCCTTTCTGCGGAGTGATACAGTTGGCAGGTGTAGTTTGGTAGAGAGAAAATAGTTCCTACATGAAACTGCTCACAACAACGTCTTTGGATTATCTTTTGATCATGATTTCTGGAAAGAGACATCGCTGTGGAATTTTTCCAATACATTTCTTTTGGTGCTTTGAGCACCACAAGCTGATTGTAAATAGGTTTAATTTTTGATTGAATTTATTTTTGGCCTTTTGCAAATATTTGAGAGGTTGCCAAAACAATCTAGTGATTTGATCCTCACTCTGAGTCAGTCCATGCCAACAGGACAGGCTGGAACACGCAGCTAAACTATGATTGTGATCTAAAAGTCTGGCACTACACAATGTTAAGCTGTCTGCTTTTTTTTTGCGATTGTAAAGGTGTCAAGTTCGCAGCTTGACAGGAGTGGGAAGAACTCAAAGGACAAACTGCTAAACTTTCTGTCAGGCTTAAAACAACTACACACAGGAGAAGAAAGAGATAAGCCAATCACATTTAATAAGCATAATCCCCATTTGAAATACATGTTAAAAGCTATATGCAATTTAGTTACACCTATCTTGACCTTCAGTTTAACCTTGCCTGTCAAAAACCAGTGAATTAAACCATTATCCATCAAAAGGAAATGCTGCAATAATGATAACAAAAACAGACTTGTGACCAAAAACTTGTAAATTCCTCAAATTCTTCCTGTATATTCCAATATGTCAAAGATCAACAAAGAAACCTTTATGCGAACAAGAAAAAAAGTTAAATTCCTATGAGTGTTGTGCAACAGGGAAAAGTGTCCCATTTTACTGTACTGAGACAACGACAGTTTGCCCCCATGCGTAATGATGGTAACATGAATGATGGATGAGAAAGACTTCTGAATCTGAAATGAAAGTGTATAGCAAAAATAGTCCTAATGACATGCACAGTTTTTTGTTTCTGTGTCGCTGTGTCTGTCCTCGCCTAGAATATGAAAACACAATTTACAATCATTAACTCACTCTGTCAAATCTGCCGACAGACGCGATCATGCTGCAGTCTGAGGACACGCAGCAGCTGCTGATCCAGTCTTTATGGCCAGAAAGCACCTGCACCGTTTTACCTACAGACACAATACAGACAGACTTACAACAAAATCATCAATGGGATTAAATGAAGAAAAAGGAAAAACAGCTTTTCAAACTATCAGCTCCTGAAGTTGTGGAGAACATGACTCGTATGTGTAGAAATGAACATATGTTTGCTTTAACCTCCTGGAATTGAACAGGAGGTTCAGTTCAGTAAAAAAACAGGAAGTGATACATGAAGAGAAACAGGCAGAAAAGGAATGATTTAAAGAACAACAACAATAACATTGAATGCTTACTACCACTTTTTATATATCATTTATCATTTAAACCATGAAACTTTATAGCCTTATTTTCAAACTTCCAGGCAGCCACTGGTTTAAGTCAATATCCAATCAATTTGCACAACTTTGAAACCTGTTTGGCAACACCTCCCAGAGATCATGTATTGTCTTAATGTTTAACCAGGGACGGTTTAATATAGTTGCGTTCAAGGAAGCTCCGACATTAGAAAGACAGCTGAAGGAAAGCCTTGAACCTAAAAGGTATGATGTTTTCAAACAAATAAATGGCCATGTTTTCAACTTAATCAAATGGCAAGGTCTTAATTTGTCAAATAATAAAATGGATTTGCTTATGCTAAATGTCAAGTTTCACATTTCATGTATTTGTACCAAAAACAACGATTTCTAAGACAGCCTGATCATAAGGGAACTTGGAAAACAATGCTAAAATAAAAAGATGATTCTCTAGCCTTACTGCCTAAAAAGGACAGATTGTCTCATGGATTTGGTTTTTGGAGCGTTTGTCATTCTAGACTTTACATTAGTTATTAAACTTAAAGCCATTAAAAGTGCACCTTTCTGAGCCAGGTCCCAAATCCTCAAAGTCTTGTCCCGAGAGGACGATATGAGTGTGAGCGTCCCATTCTGAGGGAAGACCAGGTCCCTCACAACACCTTCGTGGCCATGGAGATCAAACACAGCATCACCTGAAACAAAAACATTCAAAATCAGCCACAACAGATTTGAAAAATATTAAAAAAAAGAGTGCAGGTGAGAGTGTCACCAGCAGGAATAGAGATCTCACCTGTTAACACATTCCAGATTTTGATCACCCCGTTCTCTAAGCCCGTGGCCAGAAGCAGGCTTTTGCTCCCTTTTGATGTTTTCCCTGTTTTAGCTTGGCGGGCCACAGCTGATGATTTTGGAGGCCTGGGTCCGAAGGCGAGGCCCCACACTGGATGGCCACAACTGAAGCTCTTGTCTTCGCGATCGATCTCTGCATTCTGACTGTCTCTGTGGGTGAGAAGAATCCAGATATACTATAAAAAAAAAGGCAAATTGGATGCTAGAGCTGGAGATTGGATATGCTGCCTTTAAGTTTTGTTGGAAATAAGAACTCATAATAAGAATTAGCAGTTCAGTTTTTCTTTGATTGAATATGTTATGATCTTCCATTTTCTATTCTTTCATTTTTTATCATTGATGCATGAAGGAATTTGGTATGTTTTGAAAAAAAGTAATCGGTACCTTAATATAGGTATCATATTGGTAGCACAGAGCATATGGAGTCCCAACATGTTCAATATGAATAAATACATAAATAAATAAGGCACTTCAAAAGAAAATGTATGAATAAATAAAACTAAATGGGTACATACATCCATTCACTTGTAAAATAATCCAATACATATTTAAACTGTCCATCTACTTTAGATTTTGAAGTTTCGTTAGGTGCTTTTTACATTTAATTCAGGTAGTTTCTTCATTCAGTTTCATCATGTTTTATTCCTATTGCATAATGACATGTTACCCTACCCTTAACTTTCCTAATGCCAGTGTTCATCACAAAGACTTGGAAAACAAACACAATAAGAGATACATAAATAAGAGCAAGTTCAATAATAATAATAATAATAATAATAATAATAATAAACGAAAAAATATCTATATAATCAAAATTAAAAAATATTTACACTATACCTTAATTAAAATGAAAGACCTTTTTTTAGATGCTATATGTAGGCCCTAAACTACATTTGAATTGTTAAATTGTTATTTGTAAATGTTTAAGTAATATGCAATGTACAGAGATATAGCCCCAAAGATATGCGTTAATGTAACGTCATATTTGTACTATTTATTTTAGTTTATAATTTGTTTGTCAAGTCAAACAGACATCAGTATTTATGCCCTATCCCAATGTATGTGGCACAAGCCCGTTTGTACGAGGGACACCTGAACGCGTCGTGTGGATTAAATGCAGGTAAACCTACTCGGAGTCGAGAGGCCAGGCGACCACCCATACGATGCCGTGTCCCATCGACCAGGCGAACCAGGCTCCGTCCGGGGAGAAGTCCACGCTCCAGGTCTCACAGCCCGCTCGGCCCTCCAGGGACGGAGGACGCCTGGTCTTCAGCTCCAGCACCAGAGCCGGGTCGGACGCTGGAAGAGAACGGAAGGGCGACATAAATTCAGGGGCTGACACATTCATCCTTCACTGCCCCTGGCCCTGACAGCGCCTTCCCCCCGCATAATAACAAACCCTCTACCCCCGCTCGGTGCTGCATTTTCCCCCGGAGGTTTAACCGCTGCCTGGTAACTGAGCGTTGCGATGACAACATGACGGAGCTCGCAAATAATATCCCTAATAACTATGCGACGACTTACATGTCTGTTGTAGCTCCGCATTGGTTCCCGTGGAGCACATCGTTTCTTTATCACATTCTTCGCTTTTAACTTCCTGGAATCTTGCTCTGTGTTCGTCTCCAGTCGTCCATTCACGCGGGCAGGATAGTGTGTTGTGTCCCGAGACAGAGCTGCTACTTGTCTGTTCCTGCGATACACTGTTTGTTATGTGAAAAATGTGCGAGTGGGAAACTAAACGATCAGCTGATTTCCGGTTGCCTGAGTCACTTTGTGCTATTGGCCAAAAGCAGTTACGCTTTTCTTTTATTACGTAACCTTAAAGCCATGGCACGCCCCCTAATAAAATTGCAATGCATGGTAAGATACAGGCTAAGATAACTAACAACAACTCCTCTGGTTTCCACACTGGATAAACACGATGCCACTGTGAAACAGAAGTGGGAGAAGTACTCAGATCTTGTACTTAAGTAAAAGTAGAAGTACCAGAGTGTAGGAATACTCTGTTACAGGTCAAAGTCCTGCAATCAAAATGTTTTGATTATAATTATTAATGCATTGCAGTGTTATCAAAGCAAACAAAGGTGCAGCTAGTTTTAATTACTTTGTAGGGTAGATTGTGAATGTAATCCAGGTTGATCTAAAGTCCTTTTTACATCTCACATCCTTAATCCAAATCTGCAATAACTAAAGGTATTACATACATGTAGTGGAGTAAAACAAGTACACGATTTACCTCTGGATTGTAGAAGAACAAAGTAGCAAAGAAATGAAATACTCAAGTAAAGTACAATTATCTCAAAATTGCACTTAAGAACTGTACTTCTTGCAGTAATTCCACTTAGTTACTTGAACTACTACACTACTGCTATTAAAATATAATAGTCCGTTCTTGTCAAGATCCTACAAGGAACTACAGAGAAATATGTGTTATATAATTCCCAGAGCAAACTAAATATTATATATCAAGTCACTACAAAAAAATCATTGACCAAGCCATGTTAAAGCTTTCAACATTCTACATTTTTTAAAACATATCCCTTGTATGTCCATTCATTTCCGGCAGGTTAGATCACTGCAATGCTCTCTTCTCAGGCCCCTATCCAGATTAAAAAGAGAATGATCCGCTCTGCCCTTGACTGAACCCTTAAGCCTATCTTGTATTTATGTTTTGTATTTATTGTAAAATGCTTTTTATCCTTTTAATTAGTATTTCAATTTGTCATGGTTGTGCAATATCTTAAGACTTAAGGTATTAATAAGGCACATGTCTATATATCTATGTATAAGATATTTCCATTTGATATGAAAGGACATTGTCCTCTACTTAAAGAAATGCTCAAGTGGGTATTTAAAGGATGATTTACAAAGTAAGATTAATATTGGATTAAAACACCAATAATGACAATCTACCACAAACAATAAAGAGATTTTTCACTCTCGCTATCGCACAAGATCTCATGTCAGCTGAATTTAAGTTATTTCTAAAGGTGGGACATCCGACCTGTCGTAGTTTTTACCCTCCCTTCACTGCATCCTTTCAAACATAAGACCCCACTACATTTTTAAACATTCAGTCTAGGGTTGCATTCTACACTGGTATCATCACAGTAAATCTGTAAATGCTACGCACAGCACAACGCAGAAATGTATAAGCAGTGAGTAATGAATGAGCAAAGGCTTTGTCACATCACATGTTGTTTCAACTCATCATACAAACCTCAGAGCAACATTCAAAATGCTGTAGCCTACAAACAAATCAATCAGAAATAAGCGTACAAAAATTCAAAACCCTTTTTTCCAAAAATAATAACAAATTCAAATAGATGATTCTTTTATTATACATGTATCTTCCACCGATTCCGTTCACATTGTCCTTGGGAGAAAAAAGGTATTTACCTCAAATAAAACACGTATCTAAAAAACACCCGATACCTAAAATGTTACAAGATCCGCTGACGTTTCTATCCGTACAGTATCGTCCTGCGGGCTCTGGTCAGCAGTTTCTGTGTCCTCATGATCACCTAAAACAAAACAAGGGACATTGGTACTTAACTAAAGATTTGTACTATGTACTAACAAACCATCAAATCAATGTTAGGAGCCATGATGAGGTCATACTGGATGGGATTCGATGTATCTGGACGAGCGTTGTTCTGAGTCCGTTGGTTATCGGAGGCAGCCGGGGAACAGCGTCCTGAAAGATCTGCTCATCATCCGACTCCACCAGACTCAGCACGTCTCCTTGGTCCTCCTCAATGCGCCTAAAGATTGGGAATATTATGATTTTATGATTGGCAGAGCGTTATATTTGACTAAAAGCTTTTAAGAGTGTCATTTTTCTTTAGCATTCAAAGCTTTAATTGAGGTTTTTGAGCTTTGAATGTCTGTCTTCATATTTTATGGCATCACCCTATGAAAACCAATTCCTTGATTACAACAAAGTGATTCCTATGATGAAATTAATAAGCATTGGTTATTAAATTAACTATCTTCATTAATTGAGCCTTTTAGCTTTGTAGAATTGCTGCTAGAGTGCGAAAGCTAGTGCAAACTGTATTTGAACGCCTACCAAATATGGATTAAAGCAGAATATTCCGTTGGAAAGAAAACATGTTTTGATTCGTGAAATCTATCTTTTTCTCAATACATTTTGAGTTTTGGACCATGCAATGCTGTAAGTTATTGGAAATCTGTTGGAATCACACTGAACAACCCGAAGCAGCTACAATTGGAATATTATCCTACAAATAGTATAATTATACTAGTGTAATCTTTATCTGCAACTGTGCAAATATATTAACACTGGAGCAACAGTTTGAAAGTAGGAGCCTGTTTCTTTAGTCGACGTGCACTTTACACCAATGCACATGATGCACAGTAACACCGTTTGAAAGTAGTCAGCAAATTCGCCAGGACAAATAGTGCTAGCTGGCAAAACATGGTTGTAAACAAATACGGTTTCAAATTCCAGAAATCTGCTGTACAAATGTTTTATGATGAAGGAAATTGAGAACACTAAATGTAAACAACATGAGGTTTGTTTGTTTGCCAAAATAACTTCACAGTGTACCTGCTGGGCTGAGCACACAGATACTATAATAGTGCAATCAATCTTTTCAACTAGTGCAAAAAAATCCAAGCACAGTACTGCAAGCATATTCCGCAAAATGTTCATATACATCTTCATACTCTATGGGCCTTTCTCTAATTTCCCTGATCGACTCCTCGGTCCTACTGTAGTGACCCGGAAATGGATTTCAGTGTGCCATGTTGAAGGACATCTCATTTCTCTAAATGCACTTCGAGGACCGAGCATCGAGGAGGTTCTCTGGAGGAGCTATAATCGAGGATACACTGATGGGTCCTCCACGGATTCTCTGCGGATGTATTTCCGGCAATAGTGATGTTTAAAAGACTCTTGACGCACGGCCGGACTTATCTCAGCCAATGACAGCTCTGCATGCGTCCCCTGGATATTATTCTATTAACTGCTTGAATCGTGACGTGATGTTTACAGAGAGAACAGCTGTGAGGTCCATGCAGAAAGCAGAGCAGTGTGTATAATATATATATCACTCAGTATAATAGGCCTACATTACACTCTGTATTTGTATGCTGGAGTTTAGTAGATATCTACAAACACAGAGTTGATATTTTTCTAAAACCATTTAGTGCTTCACATAATAAAATACACAACGGCTGTATCCTGATATATTATATGCTTTAGGAGCTGTAGGTGTGGTACAGTGTGTAGGGTATTGTGTGTGTGCGCGTGTGTGTGCGTGTGCGTGTGCGTGTGCGTGTGTGTGTGTGTGTGTGTGTGTGGATGCGGCAGACAGACAGGTCTCAGTTGGTTTGGTGTCCTATGCTAATTTTAATACTTGTACAACTTTTGGCCCGTAATTTCATTTCCTCATTGTAGCGATTCTATTATGAGAGTGCTCTCATACTTGTTTGATTCTGAAATTGTATATATTTATATAAATAATATATGTGTGTGTGTCCACATCTGTAGCCTGTTCTTGTCTCATTATACCGCACTGTGAATGAATTAAAAGTAAATATAAGTCATCATGAACACAGTTCTGTCCATCAGACAGAGGGCTGCTGTGCCTCCTGTCATCATTAATGGACGTCTCTTTAAAATGACCGCTCAGAGGAGAGGAGTTCTCATTTCTCTAACCGCCTGCTGCTTCCCCTCCTCTCTCCTCGGTTCCCCTTCTCGATTCCTCCTCCCGCATCTCCTGTGGGCGGGACTAAGTCACGAGGATAGGAGTCGAGGAGGGGAGTCGAGTCGAGGAGGGGAATTAGAGAAATGAGAAAGGCCCCATGCCTTGAAGCTGCATTGCATTCTGGTCTATTGATGCCATGATAGGTGCAGGAATTGGTGTCTTTACTTTTTGGATGAATGTACACCCGTAGGATAACACGGGTGCCAAATAGTGAGACAAGAGATCAGGCTATTTGATACAGAGATTTCATTTTAACTGCTCAAACTGAATGTATACATTTTAGCTTCAATGGTTGTATTCAATGTGATTTTTTGTGTTAATATATATTCACAAGACATGACCTCTACAGTATGGTTATGCAGTTATTTACAGTAATACAAAAATAAGCTCCTACTAAACTACTTAACAAGGCAAATACTGAATTGCAGTGCATAATCCATTATGTAATTGCTGTTTTTAATCCCTTTCATTTAATGAATTGACTTAAATAAGCATGCGTATTAGATAGGTGATATACTCACCCAAAGCCATCTCCTGAAACAAAAACATGAAGAGAAATTGTGAAATTAGTACAAGCAGATTGTTATGTGTGCTCTCATTCAAAACATACGAGATGCAGTATGTAAGATTTTTTTAACACGGGTGCAAAGACTAATTATGCCATGGGTTAAGTCGGGTATTTGTTACATGCATTTGTAACTTCTTATGTCGCAAATATAAGCAAAAGTTACCAAGGCAAATGCGGTGTCGGCTGGAGTAAATTGTTTTAGCCACGATGGCGGCTATTCCCACGATCAGCGCAGCGATGAAGAAGCCGATGACACCTCCTGTGTATGCAGAGGAGTCTGTGGAGGAAAACACAAGGTAAAAGGTGAGGGTTATGGAGCAGAAAGAGGGAGGAGCAGCAGTTCGATCAGCATTCCAGAGGTGGAGTCGACACCTGCAGAGACTGTGTTGTAGTAAAAACTGTATGTATCATGTGTAACTTGTCATACCCTCTGCCGCTACAGCTTTGATATGTTTACATATTCTAAATCCATTTACAAAGGAAAGCAAACTGTTGTCTCCAAACTCACTCTTCACAGTGAGGTAGACCTCCAGCTCGCGCACGGCGAGGGGGTTCTCGCTGCGGCAGAAGTACACGCCTTCGTCGTCCTTGCTGATGTTGTGTATGGTCAGCTTCAGGACGGCGCCTTCCTCCGTCAGGACATACTTGGATCCGGGGACGATGTCCTCCTGCTGGAGCCCCTTCCTCCAGGTGGTGTTTGCAGGGGGGATGGAGACGTCCTCAGTGCAGGTTAGAGTAATGCTGGACCCCTCGAGAGCCGTGGCCATCGGCTCGCCTTTGGGGTACGGATATTCTGAGAGAGAAGGTCAAACATTAAAGGTCTCCTATTATACATGTTTAGGCATATATTATAGGTCTCAGATATATACAAATATATAAAGAAACATGTCTATGAAGTGTTTTGCAAAACAGATCACCCATTCTAGCCATGCCTCATATGCCTCTATTTCAGCCCTGTTAGAGAAGTAGGCCTACTGATTGTGGGTCCATAGGTTTAAAAAAAAAAAAAAAGAATTGAAAAAAGAAAAAAAAAGAGGGGGGTGGAACTTCTGCAGGATAATTCTACCGCCAGATACTCAGCTAAATGCTGCCGTGATGAAACGCCATATCATGTTCAAAAACATGTCAAGGATTATTTCTGAAACAGAATGGAGCTCAAATGCTTTTTCTCTTGCGGGTTTACCACAAGGTGAGTACCTTTTTTATTGCCTGATTTTTTTACACATACTCTCTCCAGTATAGGTTAGCTCTGAGTGTTAGCGATGCTTGCTAATGTAAACAAAGACCATATTACTTCCAAAACACGTTGCACATTGTTTCTGATAGCGACGTTTCTGATAGGGCCGACAGTGTTTCTGGATCAGCTCCGTTGTACCCCCGTTTTTAGAGATTTGGGTATGCAGGAAAAGAGAGAGGGCTTTGTTTTCTGACACTTTGTGAGTTCACTTACACACCAAGGACACATATTTATGTATAAAAGACATACAAAAGTGCATTTTTTATGATAGTAGAACTTAGTACGATAAGTTCAATTTGTTTTCTAGTTGACCCATGTGGGAATCGAACCCTTAATCTTAATCGACAAGTAAACCACTCATCTTCAAAGCTTTTATAAACATAAAAGAATGCAGACAAGCTGATGCAAACTAATAAACTGTCACATGCTTTTGCGTCATATCATTGTTTGCGCAATCCTGTCCTGTGATGATAACCCTTACACTGCAGTGACTAACTAACTCAGGGTTGCCAACTCTCACGCATCTGGCGTGTGACACACGCTTTCACTCTCAATCTCAATCTCACGCTCCCCAAACTATTCTCACGCCAAAAACAAGATGAACCGGCGATCGTTTTTGGTTGGTTATTTACAATGTTGAGTTGACAGCTGCTCAAGCTGTCGATCCGCTCCTTCCCCGCCCCCACCACTCTTAACATCGTTAACAGACAGCAGAGCAGTGGGAGCCGGTTGGTCAATCCCCGACCCGTATTGCGCATGCGCTGATCTAAGATCCAGTAGAAATGATAAAAAAGTAAAAGTCTGCTGCTTATTTTTCTACTAGGCCAAAATAGAGTCAAAGAGTATAATGAGAGTGAGAGTGTCTTAATTAATATATTTGGCAGTTTGGAGTAGATTTGTTTGTGTGTGTGTGTTTCATGTATAGGCCTCTCACAATAATTAATTTTGTTGGATACATTTTCCCGGAAATTATTGCGATAGACGATAATATTGTCGGCACCGTTGTATGACCATTTTAGACTACTGACATAATGATAATATATAATAATAATTCAAGTACATCCTTTCAAACTGCTAGTCACATCCTCATGTAAATGGACATTTATCGAGTTCATTTTTATTTATCGTACGATAAGTCAATTAATTGCTTATCGCGACAGGCACACAATAAAACAGTGGAAACAAACATGTGTTTGACTTTCATTATAGAATGAAACTTTGTGCCCTTTATAGTCTGTGTCCAATATTCTGTATTTGTATATATTGTATATATATATATCCTATATATACGCTAAGGTCCCGCTGCTGACATGATAGCAGTCATTTAGTGCGCATATGTGTAATTAAACCCATGATATCAAAATCTCACTCCAGCCAGGTACCCAAAGTTGGCAACCCTGAACTAACTGTCTATATCCTGGATGCAGGGCTGTGTCCATCGAGGTGTGGTTGTAACCGCAGCAGGGCTTAAAATCTAAATAAACTAATTATGAGAAGGTTTTTCTAAAACCTATATCTTGATGTTACAATAAAGTTTACCCAGCGAGCAGTGCACAGGGCTAAAGAGTTGAAGAGCCTGTGTACTCTGTTAAAGAAAGAGCTGGGAGGAAGCACATTTGATCAGTAACTAGAGTACATTTCCTCTTACTTTAACAAAATATATTCTCCCAATTGCCTCTTGTGGTAATGTCTAGCCGTGCAGATCATTTTGTTTTAATTTGCCTACACACCACACAATTTTACAGGTGCTTTTGCTTTGTTAGAAATCATGCATGATATCAGTAGTTTACAACATTAGGATTTGTATTAAATTATCAGCTTTGAAATGATTGTGTAACTGATTTTCTGCCTCCATACATTTTTGTAGATTATCTACAGGGGTCAGGCCTTTTAAAATCTATGAATGCTGAAATCTATTGACCTCAATTGCACTGGGGTGGAGGTGTATTTCAAAGCTTTAGCAGATGAACCTAAGTATGTATCTATAAACAACAATGTTATAAACTCTGGGTAAATACCGTAGAAAGTGGCCTTGTTACTGTGAGTAGTCTATAAACATCTCTCCATATAGTTATTATGCAGTAAACTCTTTATTTAAAGCTGCTAACATGTTTGAAATGATGTTCTCCTTAGTGTTGCTGGTGTGGAAGCAAAAACATGTCTCCCAATAAACCTGAAGAACTAAAACCCTAACTACCTGCATGGCTATTTTTGCTAATTACCTTTTTTCTGGAATGTGGATGAAGAACTGGCCCTTTAAAGTAAATTAAGGTCAATGCTAAGAATACACTGTCTACAATCCCACTGAACAGTGTCAGTGTGGCTCTAAAGTGGAAAGCACATGAAAGATATAGCAGGGTTGTAAAGAGGCTCATTTCACCAGCACATGCTTACTGAGGTTGAAGGAGCACGACTTCTGTTTCCCCGCAGCGATCGCCGGGTGGTGGGCCGCGCACCGCAGCGTCTGCCCGTCCTCCAGCATGGAGCGGTTCAGCACCACAGACAGGCTCTCCGTCACTTCCGATTTATAAACGTGTCCTTTCCAGCCGGCCGCCTGGTCCCCCTGGTCCTCCCCCCAGAGCAGCTTCGGGGCGGGGTACGCTCCGAACCAGGTGCAGTTGAAGAGGACGTGGGAGGGGTCCTGTGCCAGCACCCACACACACTCAGGGTGTCGGTCCGGGACATCTGGGCAGGGCAAACATATCAGTCAGGAAATGGACAAAAGCTACAGAATGGTTTATACTAAGGATGCTTGATAATGTAATGATCAACATCAGGGCTGCTTTTTCTATACAGTATGTGCATCCATTACACTTTACATATTTTACACAATATTACAATTTTTATATAGATGGGGTTTCAAAAACTTGTAGCAAAACCCACTCAGGTATTTTCATTTATTTTTCCCATGTTTATCATGTCATTTGTTGTGTTTTTTTCATAGGGGGAGGAAAAGGGAAAAACGTATATACTTATATTTAGTTAATATGTGGTTTATTACTGTGATTTCCACCTGTTTCTATTTCATTAATAAGAATATTTCATAGTAGAGGTAGACCATTTATTTTTCAAAATAAATTCTATTTTATTTTTGACATTTCTTCCTTTTTTCTATACTTTCCCTGGAAATAACTATGTCATTTGGTAATAATGCTGAGACAATTGTGAGTTAAATCCGAGTTCAATAATAATTTTAAGTAAATATTGATTTATTAAGCATTTATAATATTGAAACTATAGTCTCCATTTGCAGGATGTTGTACTAATTTGTTATTTGTAAAGAGACTTTTGCATGTTTCACTGAATTGCTAAGCACTGACTGAAATGTTTATTATAAATGTGTATATCAGTCATTTTCTAGAAAATTAGAAGAACCTATTGTACCTTCAAAATAAAGTATTACCCAATCTATCTAATGTGTAACCATAAGGATGTGCCTCGGCTACAAGCAAATCATAAATGTGTTGTCGTTGTTATTCTTCTACAGACAGGTTGATACATCAAAGTGAAAAACGCAGCTTGCCCTCCTGTAGAAAAGTCAAGCATCGGTGAGTAATTCTAGGAAGTCAGAAAAATCACAGGAAAATGCTGTGTTTGCTGTGTTTGCTGTGTGAGAGTTCAGGAAGTGAATTCAATGTTTCATTGTCTTAGCTTCTAGCTCTGCATATAACAACAGGTAACTCGAACCATCATGCTGTCAGTCTGGCAACATTTGAAAGTGCCTAGACTTTTTCTTGACTTTCACATGATCGCAGTCCATATCGGATGTTTTTTTCCTCACCTTATTTAACCTCTTTTAATCTCTCCAGAAGAAGTACAGTAAACCAGGCTAAAGTCTCATATGGGCGCCAGTACTAAAACATTTGAAATACAATGCTATATGATATAGAATATGTATAACAATAGTTATTACTATATATTAATGGCATAATCAAATTAAGGCTTATTCTTTCTATTTTGAAGTTCCCCTTAAAAGCATCCCAGTAAACACGAGAGCTGTAGTCAGAGAAGAGTATTCTGGGTATTCTGCTCGAGGTACTTACAGTATACCAGCAGCTCTGTGCTCTTATTGGCTGCCTGAAGAGATACAGTGTTGTTGGCCTTGCAGCTGTAGACTCCCTGAGCGCTGGGCTGGACGTTTTGGATCCTGAAGTCTAGCCAGGGTCCGGGGGCGGAGGCCAGCGACTGGTTGCTGGACCCCGCTCCTCTGAAGGCCCAGGTCAGCTGCTGGGAGGGGTAGGAGGAGCCGGAGCAGTTAAAGGAGACTGTCGAACCCCGATTGACGATGAGGGTCCCGTTGGACAGGGCGGTGGCTGGACCAATCGACAAAGACACGTTTTCTGGACCATCTGAAAGAAGTAAAAGCAGCGCATTGTTCTTATGAATACATTTCAGGGCTTTGTGGACTTAATCCATGACAAACTGGAGTTGAGACCAGGGGGCGGAGTCACAGTCTTACACGCTTCTCTGCACTCTCTCCTGGGCAGTCATTCATAGGAATCCCGAACCCAATAAAATACCCAATATTAATGGTGTGTGTGTCTGCCCAAGGACAATTTAAAGTAAAACCTAATAGGTGTCATACATAATAACCTAATAAAAGTAAATGTAACAACTACTACAGTGCAACAAAACAGGAAGATTAAATGTGGACTCTTAAACATAAGATCTCTAGCATCTAAAGCAATATTGGTAAATGATTTAATATCAGATTATAATATTGATATATGCTGTCTCACTGAAACTTGGTTGAGACATGAAGAATATGTCAGCATAAATGAGGCCACTCCACCCAGCCATATCAATATTCATATTCCTCGAGGCACAGGCCGAGGAGGTGGAGTTGCAGCAATCTTTGACTCAAGTTTATTTATCAATACTAAACCAAAATTAAATATACCTCCTTTGAAAGCCTTGTTTTTAGTCTTACGCATCCGACCTGGAAAACTTTGCAGCCAACCTTATTTGTTACTGTGTACCGTGCACCAGGTCCTTAGTTTTTATCAAATTTGGTACTTAAAACAGATAAAGTAATTATCGTAGGTGACTTTAATATTCATGTTGACGACGATTAAAATAGCCTTACAGTTGCATTTAACT
>NW_011344860.1:0-1240 GCF_000735185.1 Notothenia coriiceps
AAGCACTGTCTCACAATCTGATGGTGGGATGGGTGGGTGTGTGTGGGTGTGTGTGTGTGTGTGTGTGTGTGTGTGTGTGTGTGTGTGTGTGTGTGTGTGTGTGTGTGTGTGAGAGAGAGAGAGATAGACATACAGAGAGGCTTGCTGAGGGTGAACATGTGAGTGCAGATGTGAAAGAGGTGCAGAATGAGTCCCTTACCACTTCTTGTTCACTCGCCTGTAAATCTGCTTTTTCCAAATGTATTAGCGGCTAAATGCCTGAAATAAGGTCAGTAGTTAAGCCACGCTTTCACGTTTTGTTCTACGTTGAAAAATAGGTCGGCAAATACTCCACTTGTGTTTGACCGAAAAAACAGCGGTTGTCAACAAGTGTGAATGAGATGAGACGACTAAACGTCACCACGCCTAACATTAGCCGCCTTTAGCTTAGCGGTGGTGAAGTGAAGTCATGTGATCGTGTTGTAGCCTAGTTCCTATAGCCTAACGTTAGCTTTTTACTTCTGGTGATTGCAGTTGTGTTTCAAAAAATGATAACAATTGTTGCTAATATGTGGAGATTATCCTGCTCAACAAAACGTATACGGATCTTATTTTCTGCAATATTCCAAAATCCAGCTTTCTGTCACGCGTGTTATTTAATCAGTAGCTTCACACATGTTTCCTGGTTGAATTACAAGCTTATAGCTATAGTCACATTTGTTAAAAAGGAAATTGTTAAATGCCTTATAGGTGGGGTAGGTAAGTTTCAGAAACCGGCTCGAGATACACTTTTTGTTATATTCCATGGAATGCTCTTAACATCCCGATAGCAATGAATATCCGTTTAGCCGGGCCAGCTAAACGGATTGGATTGCCGCCCTGTCTATCAGCCTTCCATCTCGTGCACGCACAAATGTATCTCGTGCCCTCATTGGGCGTGCCGTCATTGGGCGTGCATTGCAGCAGTACTTCAATGACTCGCCAGCAACAGGCGGCCACTTTCACCATGGCAGAGTTAGGTTCAACATCGTCTACTGGTCGCAAAAGAAAAAATGTACGGAGCAAATTAAGAACAAAAAGAAAGTGGAAACTAGGAGAAGTCAAACCAGAGTCAATATCGGAGTTGCTCTGGCTGTGTAGTATTGCTAACCAAGATATGTTTAGCTTTGCCTGATATGTAACGTTACTGCAGCCTGCTCTCGCGGAGGAGGTGCTCTGTAAGGAAGTCTGAAGGAAGGGGCGGATTCTTTTTGGCTGTGTA
>NW_011344861.1:0-2123 GCF_000735185.1 Notothenia coriiceps
CAAAGCTTTGAAGAGAGCATAGCTTAAGTTTCTCAATAGAGAGTCGAAGTCCCTCCCTTTCCGGGGGAGCTCCATGGGACCTTATTTCTGAAAAATTATGTATTGAAGTCAATGGCGAAAGAAAGATTATCTTTTGATCCCGTTTGAATTGTGCCACGAATTACACATATGATGTTTGTTAATTTAAAAGATAATTTTGCAAGTCAAACAAATACAAATGTGTCGTAAAACTGTGAAATAACACTTTTTTTGTGTGAAACTGCTCATTGAACTACATCTCCCACCACACACCAAGACGGCCGTCACGTTGGCACATTTCACTTCTTTCTTTCAGAATGAGGCGAAAAGTATTAAAAGAGGTGAAAATCACTCCAAGTCTGGGCATGTTGAGAGCTGTGCATACACACAAGGGGAGTTAGTCGGTTCTGTAAGAGCCAGCATGCGGGACCGGGACTCTGGGATTTGTAGTCTTTCTAGTTGCGTATTTTTCATAGTCTTATATTTCAACAGTTTTACGACAAATTGTGACTTTTTTGACATGGAATTTATTTTTTAAGATTGACAAACATCATATGTGTAATTCGTGGCACAATTCAAACGGGATCGAAAGATACGTTTTCTCTCCCCATTGACTTCAATACATAATCTTCCCGAAATAAGGTCCTATGGGTCGGAAGTAGATGGGCGGGAATCACCTCTCTATAATTCCCAAAGTATTTAAACATTTGGCAAAAGTGCTACTTGATGCAACAATACTATCTAGAAATGTCACGTATATAAATATAGTTAAATACGCACATAAAGGCAATTTATCTGCTGAGTGAGTACTTTTTATACCTCAAGTACATTTTGCTGATGTCAAGTAAGATTTTGAATGCAAGACTTTGACTTGTTAAGTAATTTGACAATAATGTATTGGCACTTTTACTCAAGTAGAGCATCTGAGTACTTCTCCCCCCACTTCACCACTGGGAACCTTTCAGACGGCTAATTTTAAGGAAAACTAGACACTACAATTGCACGTTTCTGTCAAACAGTCTGAATCTCCTGCAGTGATGGACTGTAATCCTGTGGTGTAAACGGAGACCTTCTGTCGTTACACAGGTTTACAGGGAACACAGCGTGCTACGGTTGTATATTTAAGGCTGTTACATAACACATAATAGGGTTGCCATGAGATAATGTCCACTGTGGGGGAACGAGTGGGGAACATATGGAGTCAAGAAATGTGTGTATGTGACGCATAGAGGTTAACATTAGACAATAAGCTCTAATACATTTAGACTTACATTTTATTCATAGTGTCAAACAAGGATTTCCCATTTCTACTTAACCCCTTCAGTGTGTCTGAGCAGAGGAAAGTAAGCTGTGGGAAACCCAAGTAGTGACATCACAGCCTCCAACGAAGAGATAAACGTGACTCTGCACCATGCTCCCACTTGCACACACACCCATATCCTAAAGCCTCACACACACCAGACACACACACAGACACAGCCTTTGCTCCTGTCTGCAAGCTGTTAGCGGTATACGTGCAGTCTCTCACACTCTTCACCAGACTTTTTCTCAGACTAGCTATTAACCTCGCCTGGATGACTGGATTCTGTGTGTCAGAAAATGTGTCACTGTGGAGGTGTGAAGTGCAAACGCAGTCTTATTACCGGACTTACTGTATTTTTGGCCAGATTTTCTCATTTAATGTAATTTCTTTTAACGTAAACCTTCAGCAGTCGAAGCACTAAGATGCAGAGCAGTCCTCACTATCTACTGTATTCTATAAAACAGTGGTTCTCAACTGGTCAGGCCTCGGGACCCACTTTTTACTCGGTCAATACATGGCGACCCAACATTTTGAAGCACTCAAATCTATTCAACAAAAAAACGTGCTGTAATATATACGCTTTTCAGCATACAATATTAATAAAAGTGAAGTACAGTGCATATATCCCTTATATTCCTTCACAGAACTAAAGTATGCTTTTAAAAAAGGTTTAATGAGATGATGGAATCAAAGCTGAACTATATAAAAAGGCCCACATGCTGAAAACCCAACCCCAGCAGGGGGGTCTGGGGGGATTCTCCCCCAGGAGATTTTTAGAAATACTAACATAAACTATGCATTT
>NW_011344862.1:0-9608 GCF_000735185.1 Notothenia coriiceps
ATTAATGTAGCCTTTGTTTCTGCTAAAAGAGGTGTCGACCAGCTGGGGAAACAAGAAAATCGGCGAAATCGAGTGTGACTATTACAAAATAAATAATTATTATATTAATATTGACAATAAAAACCGACCGTCAGGGAGCGTTCTCATGGCGTCTATTATCAACGCTATGAAGGTCTATGGAACGACCTGCCCGTTGAAAACTGACTCTCAAGGGGTACCCTGTCCGTAATAGAGTGACGGGGAGGGGCCCTGACCATCCGTCAACATGTTGACGGGTTGGGAGTGAGAACGTGTTGGTTACGCTTCTATGGACAGTCTTGTGCTAATGTACATTTATTTTGGTAATTGTAGTTTTAGTAAATTGCATAACAATACATTTAGCGGAGGTTAAATGTGCAATTGTGGGCGGTGGTGGCGAAGTCGATAGGGACTTGGCATGGCAACTGGAAGGTCACCAGTTCAAGTCCTGGCAAGAGCAAGTGCTTCCGAGGTGTCCCTGAGCAAGGCACCGTTCCCACACTGCTCCCCGGGCGCCGTTCAAAATGGCAGCACACTGCTCCTAACACTAGGATGGGTCAAATGCAGAGAAACAATTTCCCCACGGGGATTACAAAAGTATATCAAAATCAAATCAAATCAAACCATGGAGATACAATCTCAGGAGAGCATGACTCCTGCAAATAAAGGATCTACACACAAGCAAAGTGCAAAATGATTTATTTTATTATATTGCATTGTATTGACAAAGGTGCAGGTAAACGTTTGTTGCTGAAGAGTATACGGACTTTACCCATAATAAAAGCTTATCCTAGATTATCTATAATAGTCTCACTTTTGGTTTTAGTCTTTACATCGATAATTGACCTGCTACACAGATTTACTGTCATTCAAACAAACTCCCTGCAGATGTTCCAGTTACTCCTTAAACAAATCTTTACATTTTAATTTGTATGGTTGCAAGCCTCCAGTTTTCCAGGTGGTGGTGTATGTATCTGTAGAAAAAGAAGAGGATAATAAAACGAATGATTGTTATGGAGAGACCCGGATTTATATAGTTTTTTTCTAGAAGTAAACAAAGACAAGCAAATGGTGTTGAACTCCTTTGGGATCAACATAATGACCGTCACTGCCTGATTGGAGAGTGTGTTTTTGACTGATACAGAGCCTCATGAATGTAACTGGCTGCAGAGAGTTTTTATGAGCCTCAAGGTGTTGGATTGTGTAAAGGTCAAGGACATGTACCCAATAGAGGTTATTCAAACTGAATACATAAAATAAATGTTCCACTGAAACAGATTTTATTGCAGTGTATTATTTCATAACCTGGCAACCGAGTCCAAAGGTCAGAAGCTCATAAAGCAAGACGCTCAGAGTGTAACTCAGATAACAATACTTTTATTCAATTGTAACTTAACCATAACTTATTATTCAGATTTAGCAAGAAATGTTGCTTGCTGTTGGAGAGACATTAGCACACTGACTACTACTCAGAAGTTCAGCGGAGGAAATTAATTAGCCGTTATTTTATGAGCCTGATCTATCAATGATTTACAGGCTTTGTCCATGCAGTCAGAAGAGGCAGACAGAGAGAACAGGTATGTGGTCTTCGTCGAACAAAAGAGAATATTTCTTAGAACGGGTCTGCATTTGAAATTAGGGTCTCTCTAGAGCACAAGAAAAAATATATAGTATTGTTCAAGGTTTTATGTCGGAGGGAAAACTGCGGAACTAACACTGAAAAGGTAACTGTGTACAGAGAGTCTTTCCTTTATTAACGTCTCTGAGATATTAGACTTTGTAACACGACATTAAGTGTAACTAAAATATCTTACAAATAGGGAAGCTTCTAAACACATTTAAATTCACTATGGGGTGTTTTTCTTAAGCTACAAAATGGAAAGTATAACGGTCTTTTTAGTGAACAATGAACAGACATATACAACTGTGGAAAATTGAAAGTACACTCTTAGTATATATTTATAAGAGAAGTTTATGAAGAAATACAATTTCTATACAAGAAGTGAAGCTGCTCTCACAGGTCTGTTTGAGGATACAATATCAGGACAAGTAAGTTGAACACAGAAGACAGCAGCAAAGTGTTATTTTTAATTTATTGGAGCTTTCAGCAAAAGTCATATCCAAACACGATATTCATTTTATTACTCAGATCTTTTGGATTGAGTCCTTACTGTTGAGCCTGTTTACAACGTTTTTTTTAATAAATAGCCATTTTAAAGCATTTTCTCCTGTTCAGTTCCAGCGCTCCATGATGGATTTACCCACAGACGGAAAGCCCCTTAAATCTCATCTCAGAAGAATCAGTGTTTTGGTTTTACTTCTTCTCCTAACACACCACTGCAGAGGTAACTAACACACACATGCAATCTTAGAAAGTCACTATTAATTATTAGGGGAGAAAGTTCATATTCATCATTATTAGGCAAGAATTGCTTGATAACTTTTCAGCATATTGTCATACAAGTGTTACCCCACAATATGTTGTTTTCAGGAAAAAGGTTAAATAACTGTAAGAATTAGAGAATACATCAATATCACGATTGTTTTCTTTGCAAAGTTGTATCTATGTGAAGCTTTTTGGGATGACATTTGTGGCTCGATACTACTTTGCAACTTAGCCTGCTTCTAACCACTAAGCTGTAGTGACCTTTATTTAGTTGTGAAGCTTACGTTAGGTCACAAGGCCAGATGCAGTATAACCTGAAAAGTTATTTTGGACTTTTTGCCCAATGACGCCAAAAAGATGTTGCCTATAAAGCAATTATGTGGGTCAAACACTAGGGCTACCAATATGCCCGTCTGTTTCTTCTATCAAAACCGTTAATAGATCCCTTTGCTGACGTTTTATTGGAGAAGATAAAACATCCTTTGAATTTCCAGGTCAGTCTCAGCTGATTGGCTCACCTCAGCCAATCGTAGCAAACATTGGTGATGACATCATTTTGCCGTGTTATCTGGAGCCGGCGGTAAATGTTGCCGGTTTGACGTTGGAGTGGACGAGGCCCGACATGGACCCCAGGTTCGTCCATGTGATGCGTTCTGGTCACGAAATGGTGGATAAAAAACACACATTTTTCAAGGGAAGAACTTCAATGTTCACCGATGAGCTGAAGAACGGAAACATTTCTCTGAAACTCTCCAACGTACAATTCTCTGATCACGGGAAATACAGATGTTTCATTCCAGAAGTGGGCAGCCAAACTTTTGTTAAATTGGTTTTTGGTAAGTGAGCAACCTATGTGTTCATGGTGCATGTTTTACCCAACACAGTCTCACTCCCTGAACGTCCAGGAGCGACGCTTGGTCAGGGTCCTATGGCGTGCAGTTGTGACGTGCCGAGTCTCCAGTCCTTCAGCTTCACAAAGAGACGCAAAGAGCTTTCAACTGATTGCAATGTATTCCCATCTGCGGCGGTATTTGACGCNCTGTAATGATGGCCTCTGCGAATCTATAATGGTTCGGACCCCTCACTTAGACAATCTACTCTTATTTAATTTTTGGTTTGATGAAATGAGATGTGAACTTGAAGCAATACAAGAAGGAAGAAGAATCATATAGGTATGATAACTAAATGTAAGTACAGATCTGCATAATCTGTGATCTTCTTATTTAAACATATCGACACATAAAAGTCGTTGAGGTACTTGTTACATTTCCTGAGTATTTCCATGTTAATTGCACTCAACTGCTCTCTAAAAGGGAAATAACATGTAAACACTTTGCTCTTTCCTCTACATTACATTTAACAGCTGTTTCAAGCTATTCTTTAAAAACTTCATCTAAAATTAAATTACTCTTGGTTAGTGCTCCACAACTGAGGAGAAGACGTTTACATGTGGTAAGTTCCCTGTACGTCTGTGAGGCATGAGTAAGTGATTTCCCCTTTTAGAGGTGATAAACATGCCCCTCACCTTGTCAGTGAACAAGGAGAAGTTCTTTGCATCTGTGATCATAGACATAAACGACAGACTCCTCTGGTGGTTTGGTCGCATGGGCACGAAAGAGAGAGCATCATGGGGGTTACATCACTTTTCCACTTGTGTTCCAGTATATTAAGTATACAGTTAATATAAGCTTTATCTTTTGTCAATGTGCAATGTCTTTTTTGTGAGGTTTGACAACATGAGTTCACTGACAGGAGGAACTATCACATCAGTGCCACATTGGTACGGAGAAGTGCTCAGCATGTCGTAGTTAAAGTAAATAAGCCCCAGAGATGTAGGAATACTCTGTTAGTAAAATGGATATGTTTTGACATCAAGTAAAAGTATCTCATAAAATATACGTGAACAGTAGCGACAGTAAAAAAGTAGTCATTGGTGCAGATGGTCCATTATTCAGAATAAGATATGATATTGTTTTTATAATGATTGATCATGAAGGGTATCTCAAAAGCTGGTAAAGGTGCAGCTAGTTGAATGACTTGTATACTGCAGGGTAGCTTGTGGATTTACTACCAGGTGGAACTAAAGTCTTGAATTAACAACATTGATTATATTTCACATCATTCTCCACATCATGAGAAGTAATATAAAGTGCTTAAATACATGTAGAGGAGTAGAAGACACCATGGTACCTTCTGAACTGTAGAGGAGTAGAAGTACATCCAAATGTAACCTCTGAACTGTACGAGGAGTAGAAGTACACATGTACCGAAAATTCATGACCTGTAGAGGAGGAGAAGTACACCATGACCTCTGACCTGTAGAGGAGTAGAAGTAGCACATGTAGCTCTGAACGTAGAGGAGTAAAGTACACCATGTACTCTGAACTGTAGAGGAGTAGAAGTACACATAGTACCCTCTGGAAACTGTAGAGGAGTAAGAGATACACCATGTACCTCTGAAACTGTAGAGGAGAAAGAAGTACACCATGTCACCTCTGACTCTGTAGAGGAGTAAGAAGTATGAAGTAGCAAAACATATTAAATCCTCACAGTAAAGTACAAGGACCTCAATTTACTCAGTACAGAACATATAATAACATAATTATATATATTATCATTTATTTCAATTTAAATAAAGCAATAGTTAAATTCAGTTGATAACAATTTGGTTTAGATTATTCCCTGTTAAAAAAAAAGAGTACCGATAAGAATACCGTTAATGTCATTGTGTGGTGAGGAACCATATCCTTTGTGTGTCGACTTAACTTGCTCCTATGCAAGAATCAATAGCTACAATTACTGTTATTCACAAACTGAAGGGGTCCAGTTGTCCTCTCTCTCATGTCTTTAGTTCTCATGCTCTCAAAGCAGAAAATCTCCTGTTCAGTTCAAATTCAAATCTGATACACCTAGTGTACAGAACATGCTACGTGGTCAGTCCTCTGAAGTATATGATGACTAAAGACTGACTGTGTGTGTGTGTGTGTGGTGTGTGTGTGTGTGTGTGTGTGGTGTGTGTGTGTGTGTGTGTGTGTGGTGTGTGGTGTGTGTGTGTTGTGTGTGTGTGTGTGGTGTGTGTGTGTGTGTGTTGTTATCTGCATCTTATATTTTGAATCTTTCTTAACCTCAATCTATCTCCCGGATCTCTCGTGCCATCCAACACAGAATACGCAATAAAAAAAGTCTGACAGATGTTTAAAACGAAAGATCCCGCCCCTGCAGTAAAAGGATCAGGCCTGTAATCTTGGCTTAATGAGACAGTACTATTCAACAGTTGCCCCAAACAATTGATATTAGAATGTATTAATGTATACCTGAGTGTAGTCCAAATATCAGAATTTGGTTAACAGAGACATTCAAGGTGACACTGATAACAATAGGTGGGTGCCATTTGAACTGTTTTGAATATATTACCACAAGTTTTTGCAAACAATTTATCGGGCTGTTGTACAGATGAAACTGATGGCAACTGAGAAAAATGATAATGAAATGTACAGAGCGTTACTTGTTGAAACTTGAATTAAACTGCATAATGTTTATGATTGAGAGATTGTCGACATCCTATTGAACACTATTGGAAGCTATGTGCATACTAAAGTGAAAGTATAATGTCGTTTTTTTTCTGAATGGCGTAGAGACAGACCACAAAATGACATGATTTTTGTTAATGTATGGAATGATGTGTCAACACAGAAGTGAAATGACAGAAAAATGAAGCTGTTCCTCTCTTAAGTAGGTTGTGTTTTGATACAGAGACATAATATGAGGGAAACATTGAATGTGATGTAATTGTAAGTAAAGAACAGAAGATGCCAGCAAGTTGTACTTTTCCTCTATCGGAGACTTTCAGTACAGTAAGAGTCCAAATGTAGAATTTCATTATATTTAAATGATATCAGATTCTTATCTGAACAAGCCTTGTTTCCAGGTTTTGCATTACAAACGATTTAAATATGCTATCACCTGGAAGTTCACATGTCATTGTTCCTCTGTTATTCCAGCTCCATGATGCTCTCCACACGACGGGAAGCCCTTCAAACTCCTCTCAGAGCTCTCAGTCTTTTGGTTTCCTTATTCTACTAACACACCACTGTAGAGGTAATCAACACAAAATACAAGCTTTAAAAGTACATTTTATAAGGGAAGGAGGAAAGTATTCATGTTTGGCATAAACTCACATTTATTAATGTAATAATTTAACATTAGAATATAGATTTGAGACGTGTAGGCTCGGCCCTGATGCACTCCCCGCTAATATATATTTTTCATATAGAACATTGAGGAGTGATAATGAACTAAAGATCCCTCGACACTGCATGGAACAAGAGCCTTATGCTACATACTTTCTACTAACACGCATGTTATTAAAGAAGATCCAAATATGCCCTAATTCAAGTACAATTACTTGGTCTTTTGTTTATTTCAAACATGTTTAAATTGGAAGAGATTAAAATATACTTCCTTTATCTTCCCAGGTCAGTCTCAGCTGATTGGCTCATATCAGCCAATAGAAGCAAACCTTGGCGGTGACATCATTTTGCCGTTGTTATCTGGAGCCGGCGGTAAATGTTGCCGGTTTGACGTTGGAGTGGACGAGGCCCGACATGGACCCCAGGTTCGTCCATGTGATGCGGCTTGGTAACGAACTTGTGGAAATGAAACACCAGTTATTCAAGGGAAGAACATCAATGTTCACCGATGAGCTGAAGAACGGAAACATTTCTCTGAAACTCTCCAACGTACAACTCTCCGATCAGGGGAAATACAGATGTTTCATTCCAAAACTGGACCGGCAAGCTTTTGTTCAACTAGTTTTTGGTAAGTGAGCAATGTATGTGTTCATGATGCATGTTTAGCCAAGTCCTTACTTTTACCTCTAGGAAAGGTTTTTAGTCTTATTCTTTTCCCTCTAGAGTTCATAGACGAGAGTATCGGACTGCAGTTGAAGTTATATCGGAAGCCAAATGGGACATACTCTTTTCTCTACTTTATAACATTCTACTTATCTCAGAGTTTCAGGAGAGTGTAATTGTAATTGCTTGGTTTGCAATGTAGGAGTTTCCTGTGTAGCACATGTTCTTACTAGAGTTTGAAGACGAGAGCATTGCAGTAGGAGGCGTATGGAAAGCCAAAAGTGACATTAGTTTTCCCTTCATTACAATGTATTTTTTTCTCAAGCAGGGTATTAAGCCATAACACTGGAAAACTACTACATTTGATGATGAATACTCACAAAACTGTGCTTTTAGAACTTGTAACTTGAGCAGCAATCTAATGCAAATCCTTTATCAAAAGCCACTCACAATAGGTGTAATCCTGCAAGTGCATTAGTTCTTTATTTGTAGTTTGATCACTGAAAACAATATACGAATTATAACAACAGCTCCAGAGTTACTATTTCTTTAGATAAGGTGTTTGGGGCAGAGTATAAACTTCAGTTTTGTCTGTGTGGTCATCCAAGTTTTCATGTCCGTAAGGCATCTGGCCTGATCAATAGAATTATAATCCGCATTGATAATGGATATTAAGTTTTCAGTCTGCAACAGGAGATGTGTAGACTTTCTGCTGTCCTGATATCAATGGAGAGCTTGTTCAACCATTTTGCAGCCAGGTTAGCAAACATATGTTTTTATTGAGGGGTACCTGGGTCCCACTCGCAGTGTGGGAGTAGCAAGCCTATTGGTAGACTCTTACGTGAATATGTGGGCAGAAATAAAATTTATTAACTCAAGAATTCTAACACTTCCTGCTTTGTTTTCAGCATCCGGTCCTTCCTCTCCGCCTGTCATCAGTTTATCAGGGCTGGACGGTCAGAGTGGAGGAGTGGTGCTGCAGTGTGAGTCTGCAGGCTGGTATCCGGAGCCTGAGGTGTTGTGGCTGGACGCTGAGGGAAAGCTCCTCTCTGCTGGACCTCCAGAGACAGTCAGAGGTCCTGATGACCTCTATACTGTCAGCAGCAGAGTGACTGTGGAGAAGAGACCCAGCAACAGCTTCACCTGCAGAGTGCAGCACCACAACACCACCCGCACCACACAGACACACTTCAGCATTTCAGGTCAAACATTAATCTCATGATACACTTACTGCTTTAGTCTCCAATATCAGAGACCAAGTTTTATATAAATGCTGTGATGCTCTGTGTTTTATCATTTCAGATGATTTCTTTAAGCTCCAGTCCAGTTCTTCTTCCATCATTATCGGTCTGGCCGTCAGTTTGGCTGTTTGCATTCTGTTACTGCTGACTGTTTCTTTCTTCTTTCTGTGGAGAGAACTCATATTCAGTAAGTTACTTACAGTCGGGTGATTTGATTCAGTTTGGTTAATTAAAGGAGCCCTATTAGTGCTGTATGTTCTGTAGGTCTGTGTGCATGTTAATGGTCTGCAAAGACTACCATATCTCCCACAAACTCCCCCCCCCTGCCTGAAACGCCTCCATTGGACTTCTTTGTTTTGAACATAGTGACATCACTATGTAACACTCGCGCTTCTATCGGCTAGCACTAGGAATTGTTCAGCTACATTTAGCCTGAAAAGTTTCATGTGCTTCGATCCCTTCCTAAAGTTCCTCTAATTCTCTTTCAACACATCTTAACACACGTTTCATTTCACACAGAGACAAAGAGAAAGCATTCGGATGAAGATCAGTTTCTCAATGAAGGAGAAAGAGGACAGCTGATGAAACCTGACGCTGTGCAGATGGAGGCTTTGAAGGGAAACGTAGAAAAGAAGAGCAAACCGGTAAGTAGAGAAACAACAACATGAAAAGTAAAGTCTTAGCAAGAAGCACAGAAGACTTTACATCAAGATACAGGATCTGCCAGAAATGCATGAAAACATGTGTCATTGTGTGGCACCTTAAGAAATGATCACTAAAGAAACGTGACTGTTCCTCTCATAGAAAAATCAATCTGAGCAGCAGCTGCTTGAGGAGCAGAGGAGGAGAGAGGAAGCTGAGAAGGAAGTCCAGACTCTGAAAGAGCAGCTGCAGAACAAGAAGAAAGAGGTTCATCTCCACTTCAATAATGAAACACATTGATTCCTGTTTGAAGTCTCTTTCAATGTCCTCCTTAGTGTAGACAAGGTCAAACCTGCAGGTCCAAGTGGAGACCACATCCAGACAGTCCTACTTTTAGACTGTGAATAAATGATGTTAATCTTCCTGCTGTTCTTTCAGGTTGAATCTAAAGAGTCTGAGCTGCAGGAT
>NW_011344863.1:0-3747 GCF_000735185.1 Notothenia coriiceps
TGACTTTGATGGTTATTGGACTCAGGATTAATTCATTTGGATGCCCGCTGTATGAAGAAATTAAAGGATGGCGCAAGTGGAAACAATTCACAAAGGGATTAAACTGTTTAAAACACATGCTCAAAGTAAGCCGGATTTGCTTATTTGGATTCAAAAGTCGTAAATAATCTACAAAATGGGGGAGACCGATCTGATCAGAGGAACTGTGACAAATAATCCAACTGAAACCGGCATGGACAATAACTATGTTTTAAAAATGCGCTTATCCAGAAAAGCATTATACACTTCTGTCTTTTTATGCCTTTAAGAGCTACTAACTTGAATTTTTATTAAAACTAATGAATCAATTATTTTGTATATTGTATTATAATGTAGAGACAAGGCTTTTAGTGACAATCATGTATTGCGTTCAAAAAGTAAAAAAAAAAAAGTTAAAAGTCTAAATATGATATTTGGCCTCAAATCATCTGAGGCCTGGCGCCCCCCCTGCGAACCCCCAGGTTGGGAACCACTGATTTAGCTGATGCTTTTATCCAAAGCGACTTACAATAAGTGCAAAAACCATAAAGAATCAAACACCAAACAACAAGGAAAGTGCAGATATATACACTTCAAGCAAGATCATACCATAGTAAGTGCTGGTGAATTAGTTACAAGGCCTAAATTAACTCAAAAAGTGCTTAGTGCTTTTTTCTTTCAGCAATAACTTAATTGCCAAGGTACAGTCGAAATAAATGCGTTTTTAGTTTGCGACAGAAGATATGCATAGTTTCTGCTGTCCTGATGTCAATGGGGAGCTCATTCCACCAATTAGGAGCCAGGATAGCAAAGATAAAAAATAGAAAATAGACCAGCCAGGAGGGAGTTCAGTAGTCCAGGCGCGAGATGACCAGAGCCTGGACCAGGAACTGCGCTGCCTCCTGGGACATTAATGATGTATCCTCCTGATGTTGTAGAGTGTGTATCTACAGGATCAGGTTGTAGCAGCGATGTTAGCAGTGAAGGTCAGCTGGTCGTCCAGGGTTACACCCAGGTTCCTAGCAGTCTGAGTCGGGGAAACAACAAAGGTGCCAATGTTAATGGACAGTCCCATGTGGGACTCCAGTGAGGAGATGACCCTTTCCAAGTTACCCTGAAGCTGCGATCTTTGAGGTAAGATGTGAGCAGGGAGAGGGCAGCGCCTGAGAATCCCAGTTCTTGGAGAGTTCTGTGGATGGGAGATGTGGAAGGTGAGCAGGATAGTGTCAGTAGCTATGAAGTGGAGAGTTAAGGATAACTCAGTGTTGGCACTAGTTTTAGTGTTTATCAATAGGTTCACCCCGGTGTGTCGGCCAGAACACCACTTAAGGCCAAAGATCCAGAATAGAAGGAATGAGAAGCTGAGATGAGGCTTGACTTCCTTTACTGATTTATGCAAAAATACAGATATGTGTGGGAGTTTGTGTGTATGGTTTTCCTTCGCACACAATACTAACGAAACACTTAAGACGGCACTGCACAACTGTAAAACTTCCTGCAACAGCACTTCTGACACACATTACCCTCTGATGCATAACGTCCCCCTAAACACAAGGGTTAGCCCCTCCCCACTATGAAAAGATAACTAAACAGGTATTAACTCTGTATGATGACTGAATATATGTAACAATAACTTATAACTTTGGGGGCTTTTCTACGGGTTAAGTTGGGAAATGAAGAGCGTCTGTCATCAATTTTTTTCTCAAAATAGTTCACAAAATCTCTGGGCAGAAGGGAATACAGAGGTGGGGGATGTAGAAGATGTTTTTGGGGTTAGAGAAAGAGGATTGAATTTTAGATTCAGAAAGAAAGTGTGTTTGGCTGCGGAAATAGAAGAGAAAAAGGATAGGAGAGCTTGATAGGAACGGAGGTCATCAAGGTGTTTTGATTTCCAGCATTTCCTTTCAGCAGCCCTTAGGATGGTTCTGGACTCACGCAACCAGGGAGCTGGAGGACACTGACGAACCCTCCAAGGAGATAGGCTTGTCGTGTTTGCAGAGGGGGAGAGAGAAGGAGATGAAGAAGTGATCAGAAATGTGAAGCGGGGTTACGGCCCGTCCACACAGCGGCGTGCGTTGTCGCTTGCCGGCGGGCGTGTCTGAAACTCGACCAACAACCAATCACATGAATCTCCCGCCCCTGACACACAAGCAGCGGTTTGATTGGCTAGTGCTTGTACTGGCATATGATTTGATTGGCTGACGCTTCTGCAGAGGCTTCAAAAGTTGAACATTGCTCAACTTTTGATGCGAGCCACGCCAGCAACGCTCCGCTTCGCTTCCCACAATGCAGTTAGCCGAAAAGTGACGTCACCCCATTCAAAGTGAATGGTGAAGCTTTCAACGCACGCCGCTGTGTGGACGGGCCGTTACAGGGAAGGTGTGGGGAGAGCAGTTTCTGGAGAATATGTGGTCGAGGAGATTGCCAGCTTTGTGAGTAGATGGAGAAGGAGCTAAGCATGAGTAGTAGACACTTCTCTGTCTGGAAGTTGAAGTCACCGAGAGGAAGCAGCGGTGGGCCAGGAAAGGAGTACATCTAATTCCTCCATGAATGTTTGAGTTGAGAGAGTTGGAAAGATAAGAGAGTTGAAGTTGTGATAAACTGTGCGAGGCCTATAATATATTTTAGTAGGAACATGAATGGAAAGGATACACATGTCTGAGTATGGAGAAAGAGTTAAATAAATTAGCCCAGATTAGTTTAATTCAACTCCAATTGCCTCCAAGAGACTCCCTTTTCTTAATCTGACGAGGCTCAGGTTTCAGTTGAAACTTAAAAACAACAGCAACCCTAGCAGGTCAAAATTAAGGAAGTTGAAAATGAATTTAGCCCTAACAGATTACACACAGTTAAACAACAGTGAACAACTTCTTAAAGCAAAATACACTTAGCAAATTCCTGCAGTCAAGATGTCTGATTTCTTCAAGGTTCAGAATGCACATCAACATTAGAGCCCCAAAATTCCCATTACCCCAGCGCCATCGGGTTGGTCATGTTCCCCCCCAGCAGCAACACAGGCCCTCACAGATATGTAAATTATTGATACAGCGAATTTGTTTTCTTAATAAACAAGATTTAACGATATCATTATTTATGATAAGTGTGGAGATCTGACTAAACAGTCCTGTGACTTTGGTTTATTAACCTGTTCACAAAACTGTGTCTAAGGGCTTCTTAACATTTAAAAACCTATTAATGTGTCGTACCCACTTAACGGGAAGAAACTCAGCTAACTGACGATACGAACAATTTTTACCGAAAGAAAGCACAAGTCTCATAAGAAGCGTCTAAATGAGCCCTGAGCGAGAAAATGCTAACGCATTTACAGATGTAGCGTTTCATTTCAGACGCCTACCTGTGCGGGTCCGTGATCTGCACGGGGTGGGCCCCTGCTGAAAAGGAAAACCCCCCCGCAGGACTTGATACGCCCCCCTTGATAAATAAATGTAATTTTAATGAAACCAGCTGCAATGGATCATGGATCCACCAGGGGGAGCCGTGAAAAGCTGCCACACTGGAACTCATGTGAAATAAACAGCTGATAGATCTACAGGTGTTTGATATAGCGGATATTTGTTAAGATCCATATGTCACGGATAGGATCATATTCTGTGCTAAATAAGAGACATGTAATCATTTACAAAACATCACCATGTTTTTATTTAACAAAATAATGTTGTTTAATTCACGTAGGTGTAAGTACAAAACCATCGCTATGTTTTTTCATCA
>NW_011344864.1:0-28898 GCF_000735185.1 Notothenia coriiceps
ACGGGGAGACGCGCTCAGGCGGCGGTCTCGTTAAGGATCCGAAAATACAATTTAAATATTTTGCACACTTATTCCACTTATTCCTAGTGTGCCACTGGTTACGGTGCCGCGTGCCAATGCTGGCACGCGTGCCAGGGGTTCCGACCCCTGCTTTACAGGATGATTGAAACCTTTTTAGAACAGCAGTGTTGAGTGGGAATTCTCACCAACTTCGGCACTTCACATTACAGTAATTTGATTCAATGACACCATTGAGAATACAAACATAGCCTTAAACCAATAAGTGTCACAAGATGTTCACACTCAATTAAAGAAATTCCTAATGTGCAAATGGAGCCCTGACATGAGATGAGTTGCAGCATGAGATTGTTGATGGGGGGGGCATCGTGTGACAGTCATTTATAATCATTATCACCAACACTTGAGATTCGTCTTGGTGCACCTTTGTGTGTTTGTGTGTAAAGAAATCCATATTTTTTCCTCATTACGATGCCAAAAAATACCTCTAGCGTGCAGGTATGTGTGTCCGTATGCGACTAGTTGCAGCGGCAGATCAAACATGACCCCATTACCGAAGACAAACGACAGATATTCCCATGTAATGACCTTAAAGTTAAAAAGCAATAAAGGATGTATTTGTTTACAGGCAGCTGCAGCTTTGCTTCCTCATAATCATGAGGTCAAGTGTCTTTATAGTCGTTACGGCTCTTAACAGCAGCCCCTTTGTTTTCCTGGGCTTTTCCATGCGTGTGGCTTCTAATTTCCGCGGTTCAAAGAGGGTGAGTGTTCTCAACCTGATGTTGGCCCCTTTAGCTCTGCACAGATGCCGTACACTTCCTACGTCTTTTTTCCTGGCCAAATGCAAGTCAATTACTGGCCGCATCCTGCGTGCCCCGCGTGACACAGAGAGGTTATGTCCAAACAACAAAAATGAATAATATTGAGGTCCCTCTGGAATGCCTGGAGGCAGAGACCCAGAAATAGCGTCTGTGTCGTTTCAAAGCGGGGCAATTATCTGAGGCCAGGCTGGACGAATCGATTTCTGCAGACTTTTTTTTAAATGCTCCTAGCCAATTATAAAGGCAAGCGCATCCCCCCTTCTCTTATCCTCCCTACTCCCCATTCTGGGTGTAGCCAATACCTACCAACTGATAGCGCCAGGACTGTGGTCCCTTTTCCTTCTTCACCTATCTCTCATTCTGACTAACTCTCTTTTTTCCACCGGTAAGATATTCCAATTATTACAGGAGCAGCCGCCCCCCCCCCTCCCTTTTCACATCACGTGATCATAAGCACAGTAGAAACCAGCTGCTGGTGAGAGAGAGAGTGAGAGAGAGAGGGAGAGGGAGAAACTCGCAGCGCCACTGAACGCACCACACATACAAAGTAAACGAAAGGACCGCTCCGCTCCTGCAGGAGTTCTGCTCGTGTCACCCGTGGATACTATCACCCAATCGTCTCCGTAAACCTCTCCGTGGGATTTTTCTGGCTACCTCCTCCTCCTTTTTGTATCACCCCCGCTTCTTTTCTTTTTTTCTTTCTCATCTTTCCTCCCCTGTTTTCACCCTTGAGCATCCTCAGGCTTCCCGCAAGTACCTCTACCTTGCCTGGCTAACTTTTCCATCCCACTCCTCCATCGCTCACCAACCCTCGGCAGTTCTCCCCCCCTTACACCACCACCTCCAACCACCGCCACCCTCTTATTGCAGCTTGGAGCCACTCTTCCCCCGGGGCGCACTGCTACATGGGGCGCACGGTGTCGCTCGGAAAATGGTCTGCTGTCGGTCTCTAGGTGCCCCGCTGAACCTGTCGGGATTGGAGTTGTCGGTGCGAGTCTGCGTCTCTTCCCCAGCTCGCCCGTGCGGTCTGGGCCAGTGAGATATGGGTCTCTCCGTGGCGGCGCAGGCACCGCTCTCGGAGCCCCGGCGGCCGCGCCAGTGGAGCGGGACGGCGGGAGGCTGGCTCCGGATCACCCTGGTTTCGTTCCTCGCCACTTTACCTGTGGAGCAGCTGCGCGCCTTCCCGTCCTCTCTCAGCGACTGCCAGACGCCAACCGGCTGGAACTGCTCCGGTGAGAGTCCTATCATACGGGCAGAGTTTTGCCATCTTTGTGCCTTACAATAAAGACGCGTGTTCTGACTCTGCAAAGTTTAGAGGACCTCTCAGATAAGATATTATTGTGGGTCGTTTTCCTTCGTGTGTTTGGACTCTGCGGTGTGATCCCGAGTTCCGCAAAGCCCCGTGATGAGAGGATGCAGAGTTTTCTTTTGGGGAGGGGGGGTTGCTTGGATGTGCTGGTTGAGTTTGTCTCGGAGCATGGCAGCGAGGCATGTCAAAATTATCACCTGGCAGGCACGGATCAATGATTTCGATCCGAGAGAAACGGCAGCAGTGAGGGGCATTTTAACGGGAAATGTAGCTGGATAAGGAATGGGAAGCGGGAAAAACGCGGTGTGCGCCACAATAATAAAACCAACACTGTTATTAACAGGAGATAGTTGAGGTTTGTGTACTTAATCTGTCACTTACATTATAGTCAAATTGGAGATATTTATACTAATCATGCATTAAATTCCCTTAATTTCAATAAAACGCACTGATAAATCTTATTTAATTGGCTTTTTTGATGTCCTAGTCGTTCCATCAAGTGTACCTTTAAATACAAATCTACTTGTTCTCTTTTATGGGACATCGAGCAGTAAACTTGTTTTCTCTGCTCCTTGCCCAGAGCTATAAAAGCAGAAGGAGCGGACCGGGCTGCAGCGCCTCCTCGCCTCCCTCTGTAAATCAGAATGTGCCGCCATATATTTCCCCTGTCGCCTGTCCAAGTCTGAGCCCTTAAAATAGCTCCGAGCCGATTCCACACACACTCACGGCCACGGGCAGTATTGATATTATAGCTCATAACAGCCACACGTCAATATGGAATCATGACTGCCGTTTGCAGCTCCAAATACCAATAGGGTAGGCTCGGATGTTGAACTAAAGAGAGTGCTGATATCAAACATCATAGAAAGAGCTGGCAGGAGGTTTCAAGAAAACAAATCTATGTATAAGAAACAAGAGACGTCATTTGGATTTCAAAATTAATTTGATTATGATTATAAGTTAATTAGAATGAACTAAAACTCAAACATGTGAGGGTTTTAATGTAGCCTATTAGTGATTTAAAAGGGAGAAAAAATGTGAAATTAGACACCCCGGTAAAGTATACAACAGTTGAGAATAGGATAATTCCCTAAAAGTAAAGCTTCAAAATGCATGGTGTAATCCCTTAAATGCACAATTTTAGATTTAAATAAAAAAAAGTCTATTGATTGATTGATTCATCTATTCCAAATGTCAGTGGTTGTGATGCATGAGCTGATCTGTCTTTAATATGTTAATTTGAAGTGGTTTTTGGTGTGTGAGCATATGTTTATTTAGATGCTCCTTAATGATTATATTGGAGGATGCTTTAGTGTTGTTGTCGCTGGTGCTGATGATCTGCTCGTGACTGATAATAGTGCACATCCTGTATGTACACACTTTTCTCACTTCCTGACACTCATATGCATCTAGAGGCTTTTATCCAACACGCCTTGAGGAGGCTTAAGTGCATATACTGAGAACAAAGCACACGTACACACATGCCCCCAGCATCAATTACAATTAATAGGACAGAAAAGGTGACACGTGGTCTGTCGTAAAAAACTCCTTTCAGAAATAATAACTATAAAAGAAAAACTCACGGTAATTGCACCGAGCTTAATTATCCACTCCTTCCTGCATATCATGCACTTTAACAACAACACTAATGTGTGACAGTATTCAGCTAGGGAGAATGAGCCAGGCTGGAAAAACAGCTTTGTGATGAGTTCCGTGTCACCTCGGTGCTAAGACTCAGATAATTATGGGCTGTAGTATCATTAAAATGGGGATAGGGGTACCATGTTGAGCAGTACTGGCTTTGAACTCTGGATGACTGAGATTATGTTTGGTGGAATAGAAGAGAAAGGGAAAGCGTTGACAAAGATTGGCATTCTGGTTGGTTTGTATCTGTGGATGGCCATGAATGACTGTCATTTGAAGGCAGATCTGAGGCAGATCTGAGCATCTTGACACTAAGTTAATCTTTGTTCTGTGGTGAGCCCAGGGATAGACTTGGTCTTGAGATGTCTGTGGTGAACAGAGTGTGTCACCAAGATACATGCATTATAAGGAGTGTTCTGGAAAATACATCTTGATCGACTAAACTGTTACAGAAACAACATTTGTTCCTATTTCTTTACATGCTGTATGTTTTTGCAAATTAATGCATTTATTGATGTTATGTTTGGGTAATGGAACCCGTAATTTATACATAGGAAGTGTTAAAGTAAAACTTCACAAGTCTTCTAAAAGAACTGTGAAACCTTTCTGTCACCAGCCAACGTATTGAGGAAGTGATATAACTGAAAGTGAAGGGATTTTCTCTGAAGACATTTCTGACATGCCAAAAGCATACATAATAAATATTATTTAGCTATTCAGTTTTAGGTTATTGATCAAGCTGGCTCGCTGTCACACTGTCATGGCATACTGGGATAGTACTGATGGTTGGAAATAAGTTATTTTAAATTTGTTTTAGATTGGAATTTTCTACATCTTTTAACCAGGAAAATATACTTGTTTTAACGGATTACTCCTACAAGAAATACCTTACTGTAGGGGGGAAGTGTGGCACTGGTTCTGTCATACTGTGGGTGCACATTACAAGCTGGAAAGTACTTTGAAGTACTTAACATTTATGACAGGTAAATTCAGTTTTTCTGTGGCCACTAGAGGGCAGCACAAAATGCTGTACATATATTGTGAAATACAATATTTCACCAGGCATGTTCACACCAAATATTCAAATATTTTATCTAAAGAGCCTGATTTAAATGCCAATCTCAAAGTCAAATCATCGCACTGGTGGGAAAACGTGGTTCTTTGTATCTGGCTGGCATCTGTCCCGCACTTTTTACGCGTAAGAAAAACTGCTTCGTTCCACTAGAAAAAGGACAAAGACACAACAATGCGATTCGACAATCAGTCTAAAATAGGCAAGAGTTGACCAATTAGATTTAACTTGATGTATTCTTGGTCAGTTACACCCCTACTAGTTATTTGTGAAATGTTCCCATTGGTTTATCAGAACTTTGTTGCTGAAATCAAATGTCTGTACTTCTGGCAGTAACACTGATGAGAGCCATGAGACTCAATCTAAACAGTTGTGGGCTATAAACCAAAACATTGTGCTGAAAGACGCTAAAACACTAAAAAACTGCTGAGTCAGGGGATAATGTTCTCCGGGTTCAGGACAAATTCATGCTCGATATTTCACAAGCCCAATAAGCAATGTAGTTTTTGAGGTCTTATTAAGATGCTAATTTACCTCCATTGAAAAGCTGGTTCTCCATTAATTAAGCATCTATGCATGGATTGGTAATGGGGAACCACACCTTTTCAAATTAATTGGACAGGTTTTTTTTATATCCTTTCGGCACAGTTGACTGTGTATTCAGCATTTTTTGTAATCATCACAGTGGTGGCATTTTGCCTATAGTCTTTTTTGGCTTGTAGGCCTATTACTTTAAATAAACAAGCAGAGTCTGTGTTATCTTTAAAAGGTGCACTTAATGAATGTTCAAGAATTTGTGCCATTTTATTCATCCGTATCAAAAACAAGTTTAGGTGTTAATATTCATCTCTTGCCTTCCTAAGTACCAGTTGCTCCCATTTCATTTTTAGGATTCCATGATTGCAGTATTCCAAGAATTTAAATCCAATGATATGATACCGTACATTCCCTGTGGCAGAATTTCTGAGCAAGAGCCGCAATCCCTTCTTCTCTGAACCCCCCCCACCCTTGATTTTGTTCACTCTGAAAGGCCATGTGACGCTTTGATAGTTGAAGTGACAGGGATGAGTGCAGAATATGCAAAGCTGCCTGTAAATCCCATCAAGTGGAGTGAATTACCAGTAGTCTGGAGAGAATTGGCCATCTGCTTTCAAGAGTTGTCAACACGGAGGTCAAGAGAGCTTCCTTTGCAAGCAGGTCCACACCTTTGAGAGACAACAGCGGCAGAAAAACATGAAAAAAGACACGTAGGGAGGTCTAATCAGAAGAGTTACTAATTAGCAACGAGCATGGAGGGAGTTGTTTTGTTGCTTTGTTTCCTAAATGTAATGCTGTAATTAGAACACCCGTTCTGATCAAGCTCATTAATAACTTGTAATAATATAATAATGGCTGAAGTGACTCTCCCTATTTGAAAACCTGTTGCAAAGTCATAGAATAAAGGGCCCCTGGCTTAAGGGAGGTCACGAAAGGATGTCTCACCGCTGTGGTTGTTCAGCCTTCATTATTAATTTAGCCTACTTAATTATTTATCAGAACAATGCTTAAGACAGGGAGGAAGAACTCCTGGTGCTTCTTTAGTGTTGTGAAATTACAGGTAGGTAAGGAGGAGGAGATGCATTTGGCTGACAAGCTCTCTCTTTTAGACAAGTAAGTGCTTCGCTCGCCATCTTAATCGTTAGCATAAAAACATTCCCTTTTCAATATTTGATGTTTGCTAGCTTGTTTTCGTTAATTATTCAGCTCACTGTAATCTCCTCCTGGAACGGCAGGAAGTGTTAGTTTTCCAGGCCTCTGACACAGGGCAACTCAGGCTGTGCACAGAAACCCCCGGATCAACCAGCAGCATTTTATGGAAGACGGTATGCAAGAGGGAGTTTGCTCTCTAATCAGTGCGCTTATAGTGAAATGGTATCAATTATAAACAATAATTTTTCAAGATAGTAATAAGACAAGAACACACAAAACAAATGAACAAGACCCCACCTAGAGATTTAACCACCAAGAAACACATGTAAACAACGGTGGGTCATATGTTAACACTATTGCACAGGAATATGTCCCTAAAATTGATTTATGTAACATTAATGATGTCGGAATAAGAGTATGTTCCATTTATAGAGTCTTTTAGATGTAAAAAACATGTTAAAAAGCTAATATTTGAGGTAAAAATACTTCATATTTGACTCAATAAGAGGAAATTATATATTTGTTATAGCCATAACAGCAGAAATGTGGACAAAAAAATGACTTTGTTTCATTATTTTGAGTTGGATTCGCACAGCTGTGTCAGAGTAATGTATCACTTTTTGTTGTACTAGTTTAAGTATGTATCTTAAATCTTTTGATATTGTACAAGCTGCGCAAATTCCAGTCCCTAATGTCCACAATTTTCCTAAGAAAATGTGCTAGCTTTTCCGCCCAGAGCTTTATCTGAAACACATGATTTCTCTCTCTTTGCAGTTTGTCTCTTTCTCGTACTGTGCTGTGTGCACCATAAAAGGGTGTCAGATTGTATTTTGAATGTGTGAGACCATAGATGTGTAAAGAGAACTTGAGAACTGCGCCAGGCATCGAACCAATTTGACATATTGGCCAAACCGAGGACTTAGATCTTCCAAGTCCCTCACATTTTGCCAATTGGCCCACAAATAAGAACACTGAAATAGCACTTCATTAATTTAAATAATTATGTTCTAAAAGTTTGAACTACTTAACAGATCAAAAGTGTGTAAACAGTTTGCATGCAAACTGAGACCAAGCTGTTCAAGGAAATTCTAGTGTGCCTGCATTATGGGCACATTACATGACATGTTACTTGTTAGACGCTTTTATCCAAAGCGACTTACATACTCAATACTGTGGACAATCCCCACAGGAGCAATTTGGGGTGAAGTGTCCCAGGGACTCAACGACATGCTGACTGCAGTGGGGTTTGAACCTGTGCTCCCCTGATCCGAACACCAACGCTCTATCCACTGCACCACAAGTCTCCATATATGCTAAAGACCAGGAATAAACACTTTAAACTGTTTTCCTTATTTACCCTTGGTGAGACACAACTTACTTTCAATCAGTACCCGCATTAACAAAATATAAGACAGCAAAAGTGTAGACTATTTCATAGTTTTCTTATACAATACTACTATTTTCACTACAAGTTCTGGTACTGCCTGTAATGTGGTAGCAAACTTTACAACGTTGTGTATTAAATTGTCAAAACATGACACACTACAACTTCATCTTGTCCCTTAACACAGGTAAAATGCTTGTAAAATATAGTCCATCTTGTGCGTATTGATACATAATTTTCTTACTTCATCAGCGTGAAAACTAGCATTAGGAGTCAGATTTCATATTGTATAACTTGATCTAGCTTTACATGTGACACCATGTCTAGTAGCTTTGTTTACAGTTAGAAAAGTACCTCACAAACATGTAAATAAAGTGTACTGCGATAGATTAGTTTAAAAATATTCTTAACAAATCACTTTCTGAAATAATAAAGCCCCTGGTATCAAAAAATGGTTTGGTGTTCAAAAACTTTGATGGATTAACTGACTTATCAAGACTTATCAAGACTTATTTGATACCGAAACCATCAAAAAGATGAAGCTCCCAAATACTGACAGTTACGGTGGATTTATATCTTGGGATGATCATAGTTCTGCACATTGGGAATTTTGATCTTTGAAAGATAATTCATATCTTGAGGATGTAGTTTAATCATGATTTTGTTTGCCAAAGTGTTTGAAGGAAAGTGTTTTGCAACACTTACTGACCCTTTTCAGAATTTTTCTTTTTCTACACTGGCACGTTATTATTTCTGCAGTTTTTTGGACAGGCTCCCTGTAGATGTCAGAACTGAGATTTAGCTCAGAAATGGATCTGAGGTGTTGGAGACAATAACAGTAAATGCTTTACTTTGTTAAATGGTGTGGATGTGGTTGCTACACTCCTCTCTGAAAACTCTATGGGTGTGCAGAGCTGTCGGCAACCGCTTCTTTACCTGCTCAACAAGGAAAACCATTTGTGTTTAGAAAACCCAAGAAGCAGAGTAAATGTGAAGAATTTAAAAAGGAGCTAACGGCTTGAAATTCACTCATCATGTTTAGATTTAAGCTACACTTTGAGCTGTTTCTTATAGACAATGTACTTTTCTCTGCAGTGAATCTCCCCTTATTTTAGCAATGACTTATGCTCCTTTTTTAGTGGCGTAAAGAAAGCTTTTTTACAACAAATCTTGCTCTAGTGCTGTTGATGTTCTCTGAAATGATGCAGTCCGATTGCTGAATTTTAAACAGTTGCTACCTCTCTGTAAAGGGAGTGTAGCACTTGCATGTGTGGGTGATTGTGTGTAATTTATAACTGTGACACTAACAACATTTTTTTAAGAATATTGCGTTCCCAAGAACTTAGCTGACAAGTATGAGAAATTGCCTCCCAGGTTGTAACAGTTCTGTAAATCTATATTTTCAGGCGCTTTAAAGCAATCAATGTCATATAAATAATTGAGATTGGTGGTTTATTTTCTTTGGAACCAAAACCCTGTTGGCCCAGATTTTTCTGAGAGGTGATCATCTGGGACATTTATTCTATTATGTGTTATACTTGTTTCACTCAGAGGCTTGACATCCCTAACAAAAGCTGATGTGTCCTTGTAAACATTCCGCGGAACACTCTTTTGTCATTCTAGTGTCGACAAAGTGTCCTTTTTATTTCATCTATCAGTCTTGATTGCTCTGTTGCTCATATAACCAGCTGCAATGAATACCTAAGTTATGGTTTACAAGTGATACATGTGTTCTTCTTGCTCATGTCTGCTGAAGATATCCAAGCTGCACATCTGTTTATTGGTAAGGAAGACGGATTAACAGAATGTTCAAGATTCACATTCTCTCTTTTTCCTTTCATATAAAAACAATTGCCTGCTGTCCAAAAAAAAAAAAAATCAAACGATGAAATTAGTAGCTTGGAGTGATTCCACCAAAAACAAACCCATCTTACAAAGCTTGTGAGAAAAAGGATCTGAAATGTTCCAACCATTTATATACACCTAGCCAGCGGTATGATCGTCATTATAACAATGCCTCCAGTGGGCATTACAGTGCCAGTTGCCTGGGTGCCAATTTGTTTTGGGCTATCCAGATTCCCTGGTATGGCCCTCTTTGGGCTAAGGGCTTTGTTCCATCCATGCACTCCAAGCGTCAATACCTCTCATGTCCCTGTTCTTGGCTCAATGATTGTATATTTGCATGGAGAGCTTGCACTTTATGGCCATTCAGGACCCTGGCAAATGGCAGGTTCGTTTTAACACTGGGCCTCTTTTCCATGGGGTATTATTGCCTGATGGGTTGTTCCATGCCAAGGAGGGTTTTTAGAAGTGGAAAAGGGGCATTGGTTATTAGAGTCAGGTTACAGAAGGTGCAGAGTCTGTCTCCAATATAATAAGACTAGCGTGATGATGTTGAGTTTCTCTTCTGTCTTTTGGTGATTGAATCTGTCGGTTTTTTACCAGGGCAATAGGGATGTAGTACCATTAAACTTGAAGTATGATAGGACCTGGAACAAAAATATAAAAGGGTGATTTCAAAGTGCTCCTTTTGATGGAGTTGAATCACTTGTGCAACTGTGAATGTCTTTTTGTGTTATTTCATTCTGTTGTGCCAACTGATTGTGTGGTGGCTGTCTTTTGAATACAACTATTTGAAGGATGGTTGAACCTTACACAAGTATGACTAAAACATACAGTAGAGCTACATGCTGTGATAGTGGGTTGTGAGAGTCAGAGGACATGGTGCGGAGGTGTCCTTGAGCCTGACAGTGACACCATACCTTCTCCAAGAGAGCTTTTAAAGCTGAACATGACATGTTTGCTCCCTGTAGAATAGGGATAGGTATCGTTGGGATTTTATCGATACCATCACTGCTTATTGATACTGGTATTTATTGATACTCTACACATACCTTCATAATTTTGTGCAAATAATAACGTGATGTTCCGTGAAAATATGTGAAAGATTCAATATATATTTATTTACATAAATAACTGTATTGTTAAAGTCTTTGAGAAGAACAAAAACAAAAAAGGTAACAAAATAACTTATAAACTAAGATTTTGGATGTCTCTTGTGTTTTTTATTCAGCTATTATTGTGGTATTTCAGAATGAATCAAAGCATTAAAACATGAGGCTCAGTATTTTAAATGGTTCGAACGCCTTTATCACATGAGTGTTTCTCACCAACCAGAACGTAGCGTAACATACATATAGCAGCCATGATGTCCAGCAGCTTACCGGTATCATAAGGCTGACCAATCAGGTACCGGTACCAATTTATTACCGGTTATTGATACCCATCCCTCCTTTAAAAACATAATCACAAAAGAGTGTATCTGTATGAGATCAATTTAACACTCAATTAGAAGTTGTTCATACTCGAGTTGCAGCCTGGTAAATGACCTGACATTCAAATACCGTAATTTTCGGACTATAAGCCGCGCCTTTTTCCCTATTTTTCGACGCTGCGGGTTATATAACGGTGCGGCTAATCTATGGATTTTTACAGCTAACGGCCAACACCTTTAACTCTATGGGCTCTATGGCCGGTCCGCGGACCCCCACCTTTAAGCGGCGGGTTCCAGCAGGAAAAGCTGGAGGCCGGAAAAGAGTGAGACAGGTAGCACGCAAAAATAAAAGTGGAACCGAGAGTGGTATGCCGCTGCTGCGGCTTATATTCAGGTGCGCCTTATAGTCCGAAAATTACGGTATATTTCTTCTAAGAGATGTTGGAGCATCAATTAGTATTTGCTTGATCTCAGTCAAAAAGGTAAAATAACTTGCATGCAACCATTTTCAGTCAGGCTACAAGCATGAACTGAGACAAATAAAGGCACAAACTGCACATTGTTCATCTTTGAACATCAAAGATAAGTATCTTTGTTCACCCTCTGCTTGAAATTCAAATTACACCACACATTCTGGACTGCAGGCTTTTCTTGAAATACAATATTTGTCATATTTAATGCTTCATTAAACGGTTTTAAATGTTTAAAACTACCAAGCCCAAATGCTGCTGCTGCAAAGCCACTTTTGAAGTTAATCTCTCCTAATCAGCTGGAACAGTAATATATAAGGTGTTGCATTGTTATCATTGTATCAGTTTCCACAGTTCTCTTTGCTGTTTTGCTGTAGAGTTGGAAATCTCTGGCTACATATGTATTTCTCTTTAATTCAGGCGAGTGAGACACAAAATAGTAAGACACAGACACTGATATGTTATATAGGAGCTCAAGTGTCCCTGATGGACTTGATTTACTGCGGTGGTTGACGTTTCATCAAATTTAGATACAAATAAGACGCTTTGGAAGAAACACATGTGTATCAAAAGTGACAGTTAAATTACGTCATGAAACTACAAATTGGCCGATAAACATTCAAGGCCAACAGTAAAATACAGAGAGAGTTGGCAATGATACTTGCATGTGATGCCAAACTTAATTGCAAATCAATTATTATAGATGCTAAACAAAGATGCTCAACATAAGAAAAAATAAGGGTTAACTCCAAACAGCAAAGCAGCATATCATTCCTGAGTGCAATGTAATTTTTATTTGCATAACTGCTGGTATCAGTCAGGCTCTAGTGTATTTTAAAGCTGATGTAGCAGATTGTATAGATGCATAATAATGACTTATAGACTAAGCCCTCCAAAGATAGTTTAAACAATCTGATAGTCAGAGAAAAAAATCATGATTTTCTGCACAACGTCCCAAATCAGGCTGTAATCCGACCCATGTGTTATCATCAGCAGTCAGTAATTTGTCATTATAAACAGAGCAGTCTTTTTGCTCATAATCCCCCCCCCCCCAACAGTTGAAGTCTTAAAGTTGATAAAAAGTAATGCTACTGGAAATGTTTTGTGTTCTGTGCCAAATCTTCAGCCACATAGCAAATTGGAATAAAGCCTTTGCGTCTTTTACCTTGAAATTAATGAGATCATACTGCTGGCCAAATATTCCCCCCAAGGATAAATCATAATGCTCCAACAATAAACATGTCCGACTCTATTTCAGCTGGAATTCAATCACATTTTGATGTACTTTTGAAATGCAAAAGACTGCATGTACATAAGGTTGTCTTTTGTAAGCAATCAGTTCAGGTAGACTAATAGCCCCGGGCTCAGTCTAGTCTCGTGCCCATGTGACTCTTTGATTTGATTCAGGATGCTTTGTTGGAGTCATTTGAGATCCCTAACGCAGCCTGAATCGGATCATATCCCAGGTTTGCCTCTCCAGGACAACGCCCAAGAGTCAACCTTGTTGAACACAAACAAATATCACAGGACAAACCTAAATAAACAAGTAGAGAATCAAATGCTACCGCCTATGTGACGTTGTGGGCCGATATATTTAATCAGTGCTGTCCACCACCATCATCCAAACACCAAATGAAGGAATAACTTTTGTTCATCCCTCCAGAGACAGGTTTTTTTTTAACCGTCTTTCATCATTTTGGCAGCTAAGGACAAGCATGTGTACTAGCATTGTCTTTTTTAAAGTGCACAGTAAGTGATCAAAGAGTGCATGGTGCTTTGGGAGCCATGACTAATGGTGGACACTCATTATGGATGACCCTGGATGGGCCGAGGTTACAGTTGCTTGAGGCCTGAACACAGAAACACTTAGTCACTGATGTCTCTTGTTGGCTTTGGTCCTCCAGGTTTTGATGACCGCGACACAGACCTGTTCTTGTGCGACACCAACACATGCAAGTTCGATGGGGAATGTCTAAGAATTGGGAACATGGTGACATGCATTTGTGACTTCAAGGTAAGATCTTTTTATACTTTTTTTTCACTGTTCTATTTTCCTTTTGAGGTGTGTTTGGTGTTAATTGGAAGTTCATTAAACAACCTATAGAAATGCAAAACGGCCTCAGTTTAGACATAATTATGTCCTTCTGCTTACCGCATCATTTATGAGAAAACATTTCATAACATTAAACCGTAGGAACACAGATTGTCTTATTATAGCTTTAGCTGTAAATGCTTACGGGCTGTCAAGCTTTAGATTTCCTCACATGTGGAAGCAGTGTGCATTGAGCTGTAGAAGGAACAATACTCTGCATTTATTTGAGAAATGTATGTCTTTTTTTGAAACAACTCGAAAGCAAAAGCACAAAAAAAGTGTTAAGAATAGATTAAACGGGGTCTTATATACTTACACAAGATGCAATCGTTAGCATTACTAACTAGCTTAAAAAACACTATAGTAACAAAGTCTTACTTACACAAATATTTCATTAATAGCTGTTATTGTTTGTTAAGAAAGCCCTGTTTATGACTGGCATATTCTTTGAGTAGTATTACTCCACTGTCTGGAGATCAACATTAAAAGCTTTTTTTGTTACGCTTTTGGCCAACGCAGGGTTGGGGTAGATAATCCATTTGTATTCTGTCCACGAGAAAATAACCCTACTTCTCACTTGATTTATTCAACATTTTCCTGTTCAAATCTTCCTCAGTAAAGCATGATGTTTATTTTGTTGATTAAAGTCCTATTTAGTACAAAGAGACAATCAAATGGGTATGATTTAGGGCATGGCTAACATCCAGTTGGGGAGTTAGATGTTTTAGTCTGATAACTTTTACCTTTTTAAAGCAGGTTATTCATTCATGAAGGCAAACTGTAATATTTATGTTGGCAAAAAAATGTTGTTCAGTGTTCATTTGTCGGGTCCACCCTCTCATGTCTCTTCTGGTTCATAAAAAATAGGATGGCGTTGGCCAAAATACCAAATTCCAGATTTCAAAATGGTCTTTCACAAAACATTGGATGACTTAACAGTGGCTACTTCATTTTAGATAGTGGAAGATAATAACAACTGAGGGGAATACAGCATTTTTTAACCAATCCATCGAGCCAAAGTTAGGTTTAATAGGTTATTAGCCATAACCGATAACATCTGGTTTACTCAACGATTAATCAAGTGTTGTGGGTTGCCAAATTACTCGTCCAAGATTTTGCCAAATAGATAAATCATCTTTCTTATAGTCTAAAAATGTTTGATTAGAACCCAATATATAGCAAAGGTTAGTGTATGCTTGCATAGTACATCAACAACAGAGTAAATGCATGAAACAGAGGAGCTTAGATCAGTTTAATACTTTTATTAAATGGTATTATGTTGCTGTATCTACTTGAAACTTAACAGGTTTCAATTGTCAAGTGTTCACATAGTGATATTCAAAGAAAGTGCTCTTTAAGAGCAAAAAAAGCTTACGTTAAAACATACTTACTTGAAAAAGGTTGAGATGAAAGGTTACATGTATAAATACAATTAACATAGATCGAAGTCCATTGTCTTGATTGGACAATATTAGCCCCAAGGGGTGGTGGTTTACGGCTCCTTGTGAAATTGTATTAGACTATTTTGGACCACTGTTCACTCTCCACATTCATAAACAAGTCTTCCCCCGATAAGGCTAAAACTGAAAGACCCTCGTTAATGGCATAAATCTGAGAAATTATACCCTTCTTGATTATGACTCATACTTAACTTTATGACCACACCGATAATAAATAAGGAGCAAACCAGTCAGCCGAGTATTGATTTTAGTGTAACTTTTGCCAGACTAATACGCTATGCAGAGCCCTACATAAATGAAGCCGCAGAGATCTAAAGACGTAGCATGTGTTCTCATCCGTCGCTTTTATCAGAGCGTCATCAGCGCAGCCAGGCACTCGGCAGGCTGACACTCGATTGGTCACCAGTTTTTATCTCAATTTCGTACTTCCCTGGGAGCCAACGTTAACAGAGGCCTTGCAGATAAATGACATTACAGCTCCATTCCTCTTCAGGAGATCTCACACTGATAGTGCTGTCGCTGTACACCGAGCAGCTCTCTATGCCTTTAGAAAAGAGCAGGTCAGACCAAAATTTCTTGCTTAATACCGCAGGTCTGAGGTCAGCTCATCCATGCATCTTCTGTTTGTTTGTGGGGGAGGTTTTACCGGATACCTTTGTTTCATCAGTCAACGTAAATATGACCTTCCTAGCCTAGCAACTGTTGCTTTGTACCGGAATAATCAGTCACTCTCAATCAGTGTCAAATAAATGGGTCCAAGATTCGTCTCATAGCGGCAGTTCATTGGGCACTGTTAGCAGGGACATGAAAGTTGTATACATTCTCATCTTGGATGGATTTTCTTTGTTCTAGCAGAATATATGGATGTGTGCGTGCAAACTCTCACACACAGACGAAAAACTCCAAGGAAGAGACATGCAAGGAGCTCTGTGAGGAGGAAGTGAGTTTGATGTGTTGGAATCAATGGACACTATTCATTGCCAAGATGCATTAGATTCGTCTCACACTGGCCCTTGAAAGAGCCAAGACTTTCACTCACTAAGCGGAGTCAAATAGCTACAGAGCAACGCACTCTCTCGTACCTGAAAATGAGTTTTTTCTACGAACGCCGTAGCTTGACTAATCACTAACAGTCCTTTGTAATTCATCTCACAATAGCTGTTGGGGATAGCTATTGTTGCCATTTTGGTTTTGTTAATGTCAGGTCGCAGTGCTGATTCCCAAAAGAGTCGCCCGTTCTAAAAATATGTGTGCTCATGGCACTGAAGGACTTCAACTAGAACTGCCCACCAAAGGCTAAATGGCACATCTCATTCCTTTCTGGTGTTTTGTAATATATTCCTGTGGTTTGGGAGGCACTGACAGTGTTTCTCATTACAACACTGTACAGTATGCAGCTCTGATTTTCTGCTATATTTTGTACCGTTTTGTTCCAGAAAATGTTGCTTAGAGTTCTATATGAATGCACGTTGGATACAAGATACAGAAATGTTTTCCATTGCCAACAGATTGTCCTGTTGCGATTACGTTATCGACTTATTGTACAATATATAGACATTACCTCAATCATTTTCACTTGCCTCTATATTAGCCATGTGTTTGTTTACATATAGTTGTCACCAATATTTTTCCAACAAGGTTTTTCATTGGCGTCTTGGGCATTACATCCATAATAATGTCAACAGAGCCATTTTCTTTGATTTGTTTATTTAAGATTTTTTTTCCTTTTTTTTGCATCCCAATTCCAATGTCTAGATTTCACTGATCTTTGAAAAGGTGAATTTGCATTATATGTTCTTATGTTATCATTGTCAAATTGATACATTTTACAACATTCTTTGTATTTATTTCTGGGACAATGTCAATCAACAAAATTGTCTATCGTGACAGGTCTTCAAACATAGAGTCTTCTGGTATGCTAACATTTTTCTAAAACATTTGACAAGTTAATTGCATAACATTAAGCTGTTGCCTTGACAAAAGTATCCAATAAAAAGTGTGCAAATGTGTATCTTTAAAAGTTTATTGGGCAGTCATTTCTCAAAAATACTTGAATGTCATGTGAAAGACAGAAAGTAGTGTAGAGTAGGGTGGTGGAATTTACCCATTAACCAATGAGGAGCAAAATAATCCATACATGCACGCTCTGGAATAGGATTTGAATTAAAACTGTAAATATTAATATTGTCCATCTTTTTTAAATCATCATTTTCCAACTTAGTATTCTTTTCAACTATGAAGTTAATAAGAAAGTTGAAATCTAAAGAAAAACATCTATGACAGTAGTTGACCATACGTTTTTGAACATTGCATTAAATCTTGTGAATTAATGACAATCTGCCAACAGTTAGGGAAAAGGGCCAACTATAGAAAAATTCATCAAAACGAGAAAAAAGATTATTGGCAGAAAACGCACCCGATGCATCCAATAAAAACATGTGCCAGCACATCTTTTGTGCTTAAGTTCAATTGGCGGAAAAGAGTCTTGATGTTGACATTTGTTTGAAAGGCGTTCAAGTCGTAAAGGGCAGGGAGTTGGACATCTCAGTGTGTAGTTCTGGAATAGACACAGCAGGATGTGTACAAATGAGATGCAGCAGATTGTTAGTGGAATACTAGTGCAGACGTCCAAGATTTTAAGGATTCTCCTGCGGAAGATTTTGCAGATGAATGGGAGACATATGTGAACACAGCAGATGTAATGTGATGGGTGATGTAAGTCAGGATTACTTACAGCTCAGGGCTGCTGACAACAGGCCAAAAGTACTTCCAGTTTTCTAAATAGGAAAGATTTACTAAATGTGTCAATGAAACGAGTACATTGAAGTTCGCTGCAAATTTTTTTTCTGTGGTTGGCAGGAGTAACCTCGCACGAACTGAGTTGTCCTGATATAATACGGCTTAATAATGTCTGCATGAGTTTTGGTTCACAGTCAGGGCACAGAATTGTGGCGCCAGAGACATAGCCTGCAGCCTGGTAGGATATATTTGGGTTCAACCCAAGAATGGTGCTGTGTTGTTTTGAATGTTTTGCAGAATAAATAAGACAAATACTCCCAATTGTATGCGGTGATTCACAGGCTCATGGTGGTGTGGTTTGATTTCCCAGGCCCTGTTTCTGGCTTTGGGCTTGCAGGGAGGACGCTTAAAATGTCGTCGTAGAGGACATCGAGCTTGTTTGTTGAGATCTTTTGGGGTAGTTCAGTTCATTACACTGTATTGAATGATGGTGATGATTGTCATTTGGGCTAAACGACATAGAAATGTTCATTCAAGTGCACATGAATGATTGTGTCAGTGAGCATTTCCACATTTCTGTGAGTAAAAGCACTACAAATAATTAACAGGTGATCCATTAAAAGCAAAAGGCAATAGTGATTGTGATTACACGCTTCAAGAAAGATTTTCAAACTGCATTAAAGAAAATATCCACCATAGTGGTATGGGTGCAGGATAGTGTTTATAGGGTACGGTAGTTACATTTAAATGAAAAAGGCAATAAAATCAATGTTAACTCGGAGAATTTGATGTCTTTTCCTTAGGGCTATTTTTTAAACAGAAATGCTCTGATGATTTTATTCAAAAGTGCTTCGAATAGTGTAGTAAAACATCCATTATTGACATTGCATTCACATAAATGTATTATTTGTTTCATTCACAGATATTGCCGGAGCACATATAAATTAAACACTTGCAGTATTATTGGTTATATTGGAACATTTAACACAAATGCAGACATGAAAATGTTTTAATGGATAATGTTGTTCTCCCAAAAAAGAAAACCATTACCATGATCTCCACCTGACTTTAAAACCAAATCGTTTTAGTTGCCTCAACTTAACTTTGTAGTCCCATTTTGTCATTTAGACTTGGTGTACCTTTTTCTCTAAGCCTGCTTTTTCAAAAATGTCAGGGATGTTAGCTCCCGGATACAACTAATCTCACTGGATTTAACAGCTAAATCTGGTGTTCAATTTCTGTCATTTCATTTCCTGCCAAAAAAGTAATGTCTATGGTTATATAATCCCAAATAAAAGCTGATTGCGGAAATATATAAGTATCCGTTTGTATGTCAGCCAATGAGTTACAACACATTGCAGTACAGATATACCAAACTAGGTTTAGAGTCACTTTGAAACAGTTTCCCCATTCCTTGAATTGTCCACGAGAGAACATTGTGAGTTCTATTTTAGATTTTAAAATATCCCATCAGTATGTATCATAGTCACAAAGAAAGTGTATTATGTGTTTATGTTAAAACAAAATTACGTACTTTCGTCCAATAAATTCTAAAATTACAAATACTACATCAGATTTCTTCCATTCCCAAATATCAATATCTGTGTTTTTAAAATCCAGTATTGATCAGAGCTGTAACAATCCATCAATCTGGATTGATGTAAACGTCAACAATCCAATGTCATCTATAAAAAGCAACCACATCGATACACATCAACTTTAGTGAATGCCTTTATTTTGAAGTTTCCATGGCACGTTTTTCATCATTTGATTCCAATGGTTCCTACAGAGCCAGGTCCTAAAATTGTAAAATCGTATTTAAATGCTTTTTGTGAGTTGATATAAATGTAACTGATGGTGTGAAATGGGCATGCAATATGGTCTCATATTGATAACAGACCACTGAAATTAAATGAATCGAAGTTGTATTATGGCAAGCATTGTCCTATGCTAGAATCGATATTGTGCGCTATCTGCATTCAACTAGTGATTTACACCCTTAGCATTGATCAGGTCGTAGTGGGCATATGTAGACGTGTTTGGTGCACTGGACGTGGGAAGATGAGTAAATGTACTTCACAGCTTCACAGACTGGGAACATATCAACTTATGTCACATTAGTTCACACATTAATGGCATATAGTCATTTGGAGATAGTAACCTCTGACATCATAATGAGCATCCGACATCTTAAAGTACATCCAGTCAGCATTGCATGGTTATTGACTTCATATAAAAGAACTTCGGGTAATGCTGGCAGCACATTTGGTCTTCAATATACTCCCTGCTGATTATTTGATGTGGATACTATTCGCTGTAATGCCTGACCTCAAGTTGCTCTCCCGCCTTTCACTGCCGGAAGCCGTCCTAATGTTTGGGTTGTGATGGCTGACCTGCTGAAGCTCGCAGCACTACAAAGAGGAATGAGCGCTAATGTGGGTTCATGATGTTGATGGGAGGGTGTGGAAGGGCAGTGCGTCCTTCACATCGCACTAAACAAGGACTTGTGAAAATGCTTTGGAGTGCACCTTTCAGAAAACACGCACAGGCCACAAATGCTTAGCTCCTTAAAGTGCTAAACCGCCCTCTCCCTCCATCTTACTCCATCTTACTCTCCTTTTACACACCACCTCCACACAAATAGGCTTATACGATACAATGTAAAATAATGATAGGGTTACACAGCTACACACACATTCACCGAGGTCCAGGTGGTACTGACACCAGCGTCTGATGCAGACCCCATTCCATATATTTGCATTCATTTACCATCCTTTTATCCAAGGCCATGTGAACGGACAGGGGCTGAGATTTTGAGTAATGGTGAATTTATTTTACTGATGCAGGCCCATATAAGCGGCTGCACTTGGAAGCTGTAACAGCAGGGACCCTGCCAAAGATGATGATAAGCATTTATCTGTGACGAACGAGACAGAATGTAAAAGGCCAACCTCATCTCAGGGCTGGACAAAATCAGTTACTGCAATGAGATCGCTGAAGAAGGACCTTCACTTTATTTTGAAGCCACAGCTAAAGGCTAAAGGCAATTGGATAAGCCCGACTTTTTGAAAATAAGTACTTTTTGAACAGCTTTTGTAGCAGATTGTTTACTGTTGATTTGTTTAATGGCCACATTGACCCAATGGTAGTTTGATACCTTTGATATTTCTTCATGTAAAAGCAAGTTTATCTCCAGCGTCCACAAGCCTAAAAAAACCTTTTTTCCACAGTAAATCAGTTTATTTTTGATTGAGTGCCCCTAAAGTGTGCAATTCAGTTTCACACTGCTGCGGTAGATACAGCTGTAATGTTATATGAACATTTGTAATGATTCCATTAATAATCAAATGCTGGCAAGTGGACAACTTTGCTAACACAGCCAAACTGAATTCAAGTGCAACAACACAAGACACAGCTAGTTAGCTTATATCACTAACCAGGTCTGTTGTCCATAGGACTGAAAACATCCTTCGTCCAGCAGTCCAAAGCTCAAGTGCTTTATTGTGAGTTCTAAGTTGTGGCAGAATCACAGACTGAGCTTACAGCTACTGTTAGCAGCAGTTAGCCTCAATTTAGCAACAGGTTAAGCTTTCTGTTCATCATGAAACTCCGTAAATCACAGAGGGGTGAGGCAAAGCTTCTAAAAGAAATCATAGCGAGAACAAAAAACATGAACATTATTTTGAAGCAGTTTTTTCACACAACAACTAATAATAACACAATATTAGTTAAAAATTCTCTCATAACTGTAGCATTACAATTGTACTGTTACGTGTACCTCACGTTTCCTAGGGTTTTTGGTGTTGCTAATAAAAACAAAACGATTAGTGCTCATTTAGGAGGTATTTGCATGTATATACAACTTGTCTTCTTTCATTAGATTATTGAGGTTTTTTTACAATTCTACAAATGCTAACAAAGACATTTTAAGAAAGATAACTACAACTGATTTGATAATGGTGTTGGCTGTTAATAAAGTCGATTCAATGCCCTGTTTTCTTTGCTGAGCGTATTAATGTTGTCCTCTTTTACAAATGATAAACACTGGATTTATTTATCAGTATTTAACATAGCCTAATCCTCTTTGTCCCAACGCATTCAACCTTGCATATCATACAGTTTCCACATTGCCAGCCATCCCTCCCTTCCCTGTCTTTTCCCAATGTCTTCTGCACTGCATGTTGTCCTTAAGCGAGATTCTCTGTGCTTGTAAGAGTGTTCTAAAGCATTCGATTTTCAGTTCATCCAAATAAAAAAATACATATTTTACAATCTACTCCTATTGGCTTCCGTCCATGCAGATGGATTTGGTTTTATCTGCTGAGGTTTTAAAATATCCATCGGAGATTTCTGCTGCAACTGCATTATAATTGTGGTGATTGAAATGGTGTAGTTCTAAGCATTTTATTCTGCTTTAAGATGATTGAAATGACTTTATACAGAAAGTGGAGCACTTTTGATTATCCTCAATAGTTCTTGTAAAGGTTACTGAGTTTTAAATTGTAATTTATTTTGTGAAAGAAAGGTGAATTCCGATTATCTTCAGTTATATTAGAATGGCAACAGAAGTATCAGAGTTGGATATCTCAACACCACAACATAGACAACCAAAATGATCCACAGGGCCAAACACCAACTGTGAGAAAGTGTGTTTGCTTTTCTCGTAATTTGGGTGAATTAATTGTTCAGGTTTTCCCATTTCTCCTGTCAAATTTCTCTGTGGTGAGAAAACACCTCCTCTTGTGTTTGCATGGAAAATCTACCAATTACAGTGAGCAAGATGAACCCAAGTTTCTGAACCCCATTTACTTGGGCTGAATATCTGAAAGCATGCAGCTCTAACAAAGCAGGTGATAATGAAGGAATTGAGCGTTTGTCACACGCTGGTGTGTTTCATGGAGTGAGCAATTGACAATTGACAGTTGACAATATTTAGTTTGTTTGCCATTATGTACTATTTAGTTTACCATACATCCATACATTGTCTCTCTGACAGGGATTTCTTTATTAATAATTTAGTAAACAGGATGTATGATTTGTATAAATGTGTGTGGAGACCGAGGTGCAATAACATTGAACTGGATTTCTCCACAGTTAAAGCAATGTGCTGCTGCAAACACAGTAATGGGGAAGATTAAGTGATATTAATTTGTCCTAAAGTGTTCAAGTGCATGGTGCTAATTTTTCTCTTTAGAGGTCGCTCTCTCCTTTGTGGTTCTGTGTGCCACTGATGGCGCCACTTTCACTAACCAGGGCTTGATTGTTATATGTTTTTAGTTTGTTATTTTGCTATGTTTTCTGTTTTTACATGATGTTGCATTTCCTCAATTATTGGACTCTCTTTGATGTTGTGTTTCCTAACTTATTAGTTTTAAAATGCATAATTTGTTAATTTGTTTATCATCTGAGGGCATCTGTATTAATGCACGGTAAATTATTGGATTAGGTTTTGATCCCGTTATTCAATTAGATTTTTTTGTCCTAATTAGAATTTGATTAAAACACCGCAATGAGGCGGAATTTGCCCAAGAGAGGCTGGCTCTTTTCACCTCAACTCCATCACCAAGGCATACTGTATATTTAATACATTTATCAATGACTAAATTAATTTCTACTACATTTGGGTATGTTGCCTTATCCGGGAGTTGTGCCGGGCGTCTCTCCTGAAAAACGGAGCATCTGTGTCAGCTCCACTGTGGCTCTGCTGCCCTGTCAGACACTATTACAGAGGAGCTTGTCTCATGTGACTCTGCTGGTGAGACTCCGCAGGGACCTGCGGGCTAGGCCCTAATCAAGAGAAGACTGCCAAGCGGTTAAAGAGCAGAAGCACAAGCCAGCCACCTCCCAGTCACCCTCTATCTCTCTCCATCTTCCCGTTGTCATAGTAACTCCCCCTTGTTTTCCATTGCTCTCTCTGTCTATCCCTCGCTTGTCCAAATAGCTCACCCTGCAATGTTTTTGTCATCTCTTTGTCTTTCCTTCCATTGTGTTTGGACTTGACCAATGTTCGTAAACAGAGCAAGGCATCATGGGGGAAAAGTTTGTCACTTATCCCAACAGCGTTTGACTGACCCTCTGTCCAGGAGGTCAGTGGAAAACAAGACAGTGCCACAGATGTGTCCCTCTGACGGCGCTCCTCAGGGATCTATTGTAGGTTTTGTTGGTTTCTTTTTACATTCACCTTCTTCGACATCGACTGCTTCTGAGTGTCTTAGGTATGGTTGGAATGGTTTGGCTCACCTATTTCTAAAGGACAATACAACTTTGCTTGGCCTGTAGAATGTAGCATTTGTCTGCAACTCTTTTTCAGTTGGCACTACATCAAGAACAATCTCTCCGGGAAACCAAGTTTGAAATAATTGATTAATATAATTGGCCCATCTCGGCCAGAGATCTTTATCTCAGACACATCTACCACACTACTGCTTTTCTTCCACACTGAACCATCATTAGGGCGTTGGTTGCCCCGGTTTCCCACATGTAAGAAGGTCAGTCCCACAGCATGAGGCTAATAATCTGACAAATACCTGTTTCAACACAGTGACACAGGAAACAACAGGTTGACCTTTATGGATTCAACACATGTTGTCCAATCCTACCGTTGTGAACCTTCTCCCCACCATTACAGGTGTCATTATCTGATTTCAATAGATGAATGTTAGAGAAGATAATTAGTTGAATGCTTTGTTACAAGCGACCTGACTTCTCGACATCTTGTTTCAAAAGGGCAGTGATGTGGCTCACCATAATACATATCTTAGGGAAGTAAACTCTAAAGAAATTACTTGATCCATCTTCTTTTTTACCCAAGTATGAATACCGTATTTAGGCTATGGACATGTGTTTTTGTCAGGTAAATCATTTGAGTCATCAATTAAAAAAATCGATTGAATTATCAATAAAGGGCCAAACAAATGTAGAGAAAAGCAATTCTGCACAACTTTTACTTTAAGTAGCATACATTCATTTCGTTTTTTAATTATTATTTATTTAACAGAGGCAGGAGACACAACTAAGGACACAGCAGTGTTAGGAAGATGTCATTCCCATCCCATAATACAATTAAATAACAGTAATAACATTCATGAGAAGAAAATAGGATTGCTTCAATCAAAAATACACAAATAACATGGCAAGCAAGTTTATTATTTCCTCTCTTTGTTAGAGCTGATTGTTTGCCATTTCATCTTGTCTTTGCAATATGTTTTACCATAAATTCCATATTCCCATTTTTTTTCCGTGTTAAGGTTTGAATGGTGCTCTTAAGATTATGTCTTCTCATTGCATTTTCTTCTTCTACAATGGTAATGGTACTGATTCATATTATCATTATGCTACCAACTCCCAATACTCACTCAACAGTACTTTCTTCACAGATTTTCTTATATTTTGTAAAGACTCAGGTTGATTGGCCTCAGTGAGTGATGCAATAGATTAACCTGTGACAGTATCTTCATATGAAAATCTCAAATAGAATTGTATCTATTTACTTACTTCAAGCACAGCAATTTTCTGTTTTAATGCACACTCCCTCTTAGCTCCCTTACTACCTCACCCCGGCATAAGGTCATGTCATGAATGCTGTCCCAGATGTCAATCAGATGACATACAGGGTTTGCTAATATAAAGGAAAGAAGGCGCATCAGGGACGCAGAGGAATCTTGGACGAGAGCGTCTGTCTCTTGTCAGGAGCCACAGGTGCTCAATGCCACCACCAGAAGCTCAAAAGACGTCTCTGTCAGAGCTGATAAAGCTGCAGCTTTGATAAGTGCGAGAAGGCATAAGTAAAGATTGCGCCTGGGGGCCCCGAGTACTGAAGGCAAGTCGTGTAGAAAGCAAATGCGAGGCTCAGTAGCAGTGAGTGGGTTTCATCAGAAGTAGAACGTGCTGGGCGGTGCCGTCTACTTCCTCCGAGGCTAGCCCTAGTTTCTTGGAGATGTTTATTATTGATAGAGGTGGATGATAGCCTTGGGATGGATTGCATAATCTAGAGCCGCCTCTAATGGATACAGGAAATGGATCAGGCTATCAGTCAGGTCTCTGTGGATGAAGGATGTGTCTTGGTTGGTTTGTGTGTATGCGTAGTCTGCGTACCTCTTTGTGTGTTTGCGCTAAGGCTGGGCAACCTAACCGCCAGCGCGTATAGAGAATCCCTAATAATATGCATTCTGTTGTTGTGATTACTTCAACTGAAATGCATCATTTAAATTCGAAGGAAGGGCAATTTTTACATTTTAAAGGGTAAATCTCGTCACAGCCTTGAAATAAATAAAGATAGAAGGTTGCAGGGCTGTCCCAGCGGGAGTCTATAGCACAGGGTTCTGAAACGTAGACACACACGCAAACACACAGGAAAAATCCAGCAGTCTCAGAGGAATGGTCTGTGAAATGTCAAGTTCTAAATACGTTTGAAATCAGCTTGAACACAATAGTTTTGCCTGCATTTGCTTTCATATTTAAATATAATGCAACAAAGGTGCCCTCCTAAAAGTACAAAAGATCAAGTTAGGATTTAATTACAGTAGAGTACTTAAAGAGCATCTTGCAGGTTTTTATTTTTTCTACATTTATGCTTAAACTTGCTTGAAAATTACAATTAAAAAAGTGAATGCAGGATTTGATATGTTTTACGAGACATAAGGGCAGGAATTCAGAGGGAAAGGAGCAATTTTGAGCTCTGCTCTTAAAAACGGCTTTTTTTTAAGGTCATACGTCAAACGCGTCATATTACATCACGCAGGGGACACATCTCCGCTCTCTGACCGCGGGTATAGTAGAGTTGCGTTGAGTAGAGCGGTTGTGTTTTAAGGAGCTGGTATTTTTCGGTAGTTTTACATTGTATTTCACCATTTGTAATCATGGTGCAGTATTGTGTTTGTGCAGGTTGCACAAATACCAGCCTGTCAGGACATCGAGTCCACAGTAAAAAGGACCGGAGCTAGCGTTCGTTCCTGGGTGCGTTATGCATCCACCTCCCTGCAGCACATACTCTCCACAGCTTTATCAGGAAAACGTATTACTTCTCTCCCCCCCCCCCCCCCCCTGCTCTCTCTCTCTCCTCAATAACGACGCCAGTGTCACTGTAGTGTATATTTCTGTATATTTTTTGAAAATCTAGTGTATTTCATCATTTTCCTACAAAATTAATTCACAGGTGTCCTTTAACCTGGAAGTTGCTCTTTTAAGCTAGTTTCAGACATATAAACCATTTTAAACCCCTGCCATAGAAATTAAGTTCGCTGGGGAACTTTATTTATGTTCGGGGGTAGTATTTAGAAAAAAGGTAAGGATCGTTGCAGTTGGGCTTGCAGCGCTGAACATTTCTGATTGGGTTCAAACCACTGTATGATTTTAAATTTCACTTTATTGAGGTTTTCATATGTTTTCGGTGAGACTGTAACCATTTACACATCTGCGCTGAGAGATGCCCTCACCTGTTTGTTCTTGTTGTGCTACTGCTACTCAAACCGCAGCTGTCTTTTAGAGTTTTGCCCTCAGCCAGGAATTTGGCTGGAGACGGTGATTAGAGAGAGGGAATCAATAATACATGGTAAGGGAACACGCCTAATGTACCCACCACACCCAAAAAAAAAAACACAAAAAAAAACAGAGAGGGGGGGGGATACACAGAAGACAAAAAGAGACGATACCAGAGACAGCATATATATACCGCTAGGTTTGGACCAACAACACCAGAATGAGCAAGCACGATGGGTATGAGAAGAACAGGGGAAAAATAAAAAGCTGGAGAAGAGAAAAGGTTAGACAAATAGAGATACAAGGAGTTTGAATGAAAAGCACAGAAAAAGAAGCAGCAAAAAGTGTGAAATAAGTAAGCAAAGGAACATTAGAGTGAAGAGATTTAAATAAAACATCAGATATTCGAAATGATTTCCTTAAGGTGACCTATCATGGGCAAATGCGACTTTTGTACGTCTTTTATACATTGAATATGTGTCCGCCGGTGTTCCAGGGAACTGGCATCAGTGTCAGAAACACAACGCCTCCTCTATTTCCCTCCGTAAACCCAAATCTCTTAAAAAGGGGATGCAACGGATCTGATAGCAGACTGATCCAGATTGAACCACTTTCTAGTGACGTCATACACAGAAGTGGCGCTACGGCTATTGGCGGCCCCAACTCCACCAATCAGGAGGAGACCCAGCCCCGGACATTGCCCGTTCGAAAGCGCTGGAGACGCGTGTAGTATATGGCTCAGAGCCTGTAGATGGTGCTGTTCTCACAATAATCAGCCGCATGAAAAGAAGCAGTGTTAAATTCGGGCGAAATGAGGAATGGCCTAAATGCATGATCTGTTTGGTATTTTGAAAAATAAAAAGTATAAAATATGCCGTTTTATAATTAAGTATGGTCCTACACTAATATTATTCAAAATACCAGTGATGGTCGCACTTTAATTTCCCCAAATCATGATCTCGAATCATTATGTGCGGATTTCAAAGAGAAACTATTATCGTTTGAAGAAAAGGGATTTATACTGCAGACACCAACATCAGCTATCACTGAAACCCTGTGATCAAAAAGAGCCCTTTGTCCTCGACCACCAACATGATGTTAGCGAAAAATCAGTAAGGGGCTGTGAAACCAGGCAAATGAATAAGTGTGGGGCAAGCTATCGCGGGAAAATAAGATTGGCAGGCATAAACCGCAGAAGCATGCCACCCGGTCCTCCAGGGACGGAGGGGCCTGGGCCAAAGGCTCTCTCGATCCACAGAGATTGGGGTTAATGCTGCTTCTGCATTAAGGGCGCAGCTCAGCACCAAGTGTCGGGCTACAGAAAGCAGCTAGATGAACACAGATAGCACACCACACCAAAGAGATGAAAAAGACGGAGTATGATGATCTAAGTTAATCAGTGATTGGACAACATGGCACCTTGCTCTCTTTTTAAATGCCACACACAGC
>NW_011344864.1:28932-51120 GCF_000735185.1 Notothenia coriiceps
TCCCTGCTCTCTCTCTCCCCTCCGGTACAGACGTATGTATTTGCATTAGGTAACGCGAGATACGGCTGATACTTGCGCATTAGTTTCTGTTATGGATCAGTATCAACAGTCCTGCCAGTAACGTTATCAATGCTACTTTAGTTATAGCCTGATATATGATAGCTAACTTTACAATGTTGTGATGTGACGTTAGCTAACATTCTGTTGCTAACGCCGATCACTCAACAAGATAGCTGCCCAGTTCTCCACTGGTTCTCCTCACACCACAGCTCAATTTCTCTCCGATGGCCGTTATTTCTTCTAATCCTTGGCTGCTCCTGGTCTCTTGGACGCCTAGCAGGCTCATAATTATAAGGTTGTGGTCCGTCATATGCATTTGAATATACATGTTCAACTTCTTCTGTGTCTTCTGTTTCGAAACTAGCGTTGGGATCCATGTTTATTAATACGTTACACCGGCCGCCCTCCCCCTTGTTTCCCCTTTGTTACGTCACACGCGGGAGGTCACGTGGGGAGGCTTTTTTGATACGGAAGTAAAAATGTCTTACAAAAACGGCGCCAGATGTCACTGTAGTGTATATTTCTGTATATTTTTTTGAAAATCTAGTGTATACATCATTTTCCTACACATTTATTCACAGGTGTCTTTAACCTGGAAGTTGCTCTTTAAAGGCATCAATCTGGTGCACAAATTAAGAGATTTTATGGATACAGCTCTCAACACTCATATGAAACAGAATTGTATATATTTCAATACTCCAAAAACCATTAGGATATTCTCACAACCAATAACGCATCATTGATATACTCCTCTCTACTATCTTTATCTTACCTAGCCTGCATTCTTTCTTTTTATTTATGCATATTTTACTAATCACTCCTCTTTCAAACTGTGTTTTTAATTTTGTACTGACAATGGAATTATTTTTTAACTTATTTTGAACAACTAAATTAAATAGATTGAAATATTTGTTTAGACCAAACCGTATGAGATCCACTGAGATAACTTAGACTAAAGTTTACAATATAATCACTCAGCGAGTCCTTTACCTCCCTGAGCTGATGTTATCTCAGCCTCTCAGTCCGACAGGAGAGGACTCTCCCTCTCCTTATTGTTGAAACAGCTTCTAATCTCCGTTAGCTCCGAGCTAGCACCAGATGCTAACAACAACCCCCGTAACTCTCTCTGTCTCTTTGTCTCTGTCTCTTTCTGTGTGTCTCTCTCTCTCTCACACAAAATGCGCTCCTACCACACACACACACACACACACACACACACACACACACACACACACACACACACACACAGACACACACTCCTCCANACAATGTTGTGATGTGACGTTAGCTAACATTCTGTAGCTAACGCCGGTCACTCACCAAGATAGCTGCCCAGTTCTCCACTGGTTCTCCTCACACCACAGCTCAATTTCTCTCCGATGGCCGTTATTTATTCTAATCCTTGGCTGCTCCTGGTCTCTTGGACGCCTAGCAGGCTCATAATTATAAGATTGTGGTCCGTCATATGCATTCGAATATTCATGTTCAACTTCTTCTGTGTCTTCTGTGTCGAAACTAGCATTGGGATCCATGTTTATTAATACGTTACACCGGCCGCTCTCCCCCTTGTTTCCCCCGTGTTACGTCACACGCGGGAGGTCACGTGCCGAGGCTTTTTTATGCGGAAGTGAAGTTTCTAACAAAAACGCGCCAGATGTCACTGTAGTGTATATTTCTGTATATTTTTTTTAAAATCTAGTGTATACATCATTTTCCTACACATTTATTCACAGGTGTCTTTAACCTGGAAGTTGCTCTTTAAGTTGTGTCCAATTACTCTAAATACTGTCCACATTGGTCTGGTCTTCACCTTATTGCTACTCACTCATAATAACAAACTAAATATTGAATCACATTTTTTGAAAGCATTTGCAACATGAAATGCAACACAACATACTAGATCCAACTGCCAGATATTATCATGGAGGACACATCAGATACGACAAAAAATGCAAAAATAACAAGAGGTTTGCAACATAGTCTTTAGGGGTGTATTCAGGCAGGATAAGTGAAAATACCTTTATTGGTGGACTGGGTGGATAACACTTATCCTCTCATTGACACAAAACATAGCAAAGGTCTGACTATTCGGAAGAATTGAACTGCCAAGCTTTGTAAATCAAGTGGTGTCATAAAAGTACTTTGTAGAAACATAAAACTGAGGTATACAGTAGTATCATAAGTATATCCTTCATGGCTAACACAATATTTTTCCTTCAGTAATATGTTTCTCAAATACACATTAATATTCACATTTCAGTGAAACCTGAAAGAATCAACATTGATGTGTTAAATGTCACATCTAATTATTGCGGTTAGAGCAGCGTGTGCTGCAATTAACTCCGCAAAAGTGACAGAAAGTATACCACGCACATAATTTTTATTTTCACCTAGGAAGTTGTTGATTTGATTCATTTGATCTCTCAGTTACCTTGAAATGGAGTGGTGCTTATGTTTGTTGTTGAACAGTTAATTAAAATTCAATAAGAAAAGTCTGCAGTAGTGGTGACTTTGCTCTAATGTGTGACTAATTGTGGGTTTGGTTGGAAAAAGTGGAAGAGGAAAATAGGGGCTAGAAACCTGTGCAACAACCCTGCAGACATTAGCTCCACTAGCTGAGTGAACAGCATAGTTGTAATCAATTTAACTATTGATTCTTTATATACTGTATACTATAATGCTTCCATTTTCTTCTTGCTGCTCTGTTGCTCTTTTCAAAAAGTTCACCAACCTGCCTGATCACAGTGATGCCTTACCACATAATGTCTTTTTTGTCCTGAGTGGAGCAATATTGTCAAGTTAGCTTTCAAGCGTAGAGTCGAAAGTATTGATCACTTGGTGTGCAGTTTTGCTGCTTACGCCTGTGTGTTTGGAAAAAGAAAATGATGGGGAGAAAATAGATTATCACAAACACCAGTTTTGTTTCTAGGTTTAGTGGATATCCACGGCTTAACCCAGAAACCTGTGGATTTCTAGGTCAAGGAGTCTGGGAATACCATCTGACAGATAAATACAGAAAAAGAAATATGGCACACTTGAAAAAATAGGTTAGAAGGATGGATTGAATAGTCCTACATTACACAAACCATGTATTATTGATCACTCAAGCAATATCCCTCGGGGTACATTTTTAAGTATGTCACCTGAATATGTTCTGCAAAAACCTGACTTTACATTTAAGTGGCCATTGACAATAAAAATCCGAGCATGATGAGAATCAAGCATCCAGTTCTTCCTGACAAGTATTAACTTATTTTTTAGATAATTTAATATTATTAAAATAATACAATTGAAAAAACCATAGAAACTATAAAAAGTTCTATCAAACAACAAAAGACATGGCCCTCCAGAACAACAGTTAAGTGTTGTATAATCTGATGATCCATTATCAGCAGTGAAACAATATTTGTCTGTGACCTATCAGTTTAAAAAATAAAGCTGTGAAGCTGTGTCTAATCTGACACACTAACCAATAAGGTTAGTTAGGTTTGGTTAGGGACCAATCATGGTTTGGCGTCAAATCCCACAGTTATGGATTGATCATGGTTTGAAGAATCTCATGTTGACAGTTGATGGGAAAGGAACAGGGGACTTACTGTCCAATGTTTTCCATCCATGTGATTCCCTCTGCAGTCATTCTTGATCAGAATCAGAAAATCAGAATACATGTATTCATCCCACAGAGGGAACATTTACATTTGTAACAGCAAGTAAAGAGCCAAAGATATAATATCAATAAAGAAGAATGCATACAAATATTAAGGATAGAACTAGAAATTTCACAATTTACAATATACACATCCAATACCGGTAACAGTTTAACAATATAGCGGCAAGCGGGAAGTATTAAAGGTGGAAGTAAATATATATATTAGGGATGGGAATTTTGAAAGTAAAAAAACAGTTAACCGATTAACCGAAATGTGCATATCCTATAAAAAAATAAAATAATGTGGGAAAAAATTAACCCTATTACAACAGAGATCAACAACCTATAACAGGGCCTATGCACAGAATGCAGCTATTCAATACCCATTCTTGTTTAAGAACGGAGCGGAGCAAAACACACCTTTAGACCTAACACATTTAGCTATGGCACTGTCAAATTCATTGAATTATTCCATTTAATAATATGTAATCAACTTAGGCACCCCTCCCAAAAAGAAAACAAATTACAATAAAAATATGTATGACTCATATTCGAATACCTGAATACCTGAATAATTTTGAATATTCGATTAATCGTTCCCATCCCTAATATATATATATATATATACTGCAGAGCTATCTACATTCCTTTTCCTCCCCATCCACAAGTCCAGCATCCAAGGGCTGCCAAAGGCTTTTTCCCTTGAAAGTAAAAATATGGGTATATCGTATGTAAACATTTTGTCCCTATTGCTGAAATGTCAATGCTGTTTTGTAATGCAGATCCACTGTTCTGACCAACTTAGATAAAGTCTCTAGTAGAATTTCTAGCAGCCTTTTTATATGGGGTGGCGGCTCCAGGGAAAAATATTGAACAGTAAAAGGTGTTGTGAGGCTTATTGTAGTCCATCTACAGCTAGACATCACAGTTGCATACATCCATTTGAGGTGAACATGTACATTGAACTTCAGTCTAATTATCATGCTAGGCTGAGGGGATTCGAGAGGAGTTGGCGACGGGTGGATGAACTCTTTCGGGTGTATTTTATGGGTACACAAACAGTGTTCTACCTGCTACCAGCTCTATATGCCTCTGCGTCTCCCCTCAGATGTCTTTGGATATGCTCAGACGTTTCAAAGGAAGGATTTGAAGGCCATGTAATACATTTGTGCATAGCACCTTAGCTCTCAGCTGGGATCAGTGGATTCCATCCTCTTGAAACACTTTTCTGCACCCCCAGAAAATGTCAAGTTGTCATTGAAATTCATTCTATATGCCACACATGCTGATGAAGGGACAGTGTAGTGAAGCATTTGATACCCCTGTTTTATGTTGGGGTAGTGCCTGAGATGCTTGCAAGGAAAGGTTCCCAGGAGTGTCCTTCAGCCGAATGAAATCCCCTTTCAGCAGTTCTGAGCCACTGACTCCGTGTTTATGAGGATACTCATCAAGCCCACCCGCGCTATCTTTCTCTGGAGAAATGAGCATTCCTGTAAAAGTTGTTGAGTTTGCCCTTTTGTAAAACTTTCAGTATTATCGTGTATACCTTAGATTACTTTTATCGTTGACTTTATGAATCTCTAATTGTGGTCTACCATTATTAAATATTTTATGTCTTTCAAACAAGTTGGGGAGTGGACGTAACTAACAAAACTACAATCTGTCCGATTTTTTTCAAAGCCGGAACTGATATTGATCTGATTCGATGAAACTATTTGTCATCTGACATTTAAGCACTTTTAAGGATAAGTATACCTTAAATGTTGTTGTTAAAGAGATTTGACCAAGATATGTACTAAGGATATTCAAAGTTTAAAACTAATAGATATACGTGAAACAGTGCCACACTTTTTTGTGATTTACTTCACTTAAAATTGTAGCAAATAACAACTACAGCAGCAAAAATATATATTAAAATAGTTAAATAGCCTAAGATTCAGATCTTAATCAAAATCGTCTTACAACTACAATATTAAAAAGAACAGTACAGTGTGACCTCTTATGAACTCTGTAGTGAGACGACTATAAACTGATGCAGTATGAGACCTAAAGCCGGAAATTAGTTAGCATTTTTAACCTTCAGTGCTCATTTGCTCGCCTGTAATGATGGTCTGTGGTCAATATAAGGTTAATAACAACCCCACACTTGAATTTCTGAACCTTTTATGTATGTTACAAAACGGTGTTGCTAACCATTGGCTAAATACGATTACTAAATGTCATGAGACCTTAATGTAGTTTGTATATAGAATAACTTTCTTTTTCATTTTTTACTTCTGGCATTTGCATTTACGCTTCAACTATATCAACGTGGTGTTAATATACAGTACATGTGGAGATTATCCTGCTGAACAAAACCTGTAAGTATGAGATGCGTATTTGCCACAGACCTTATTTTCTACAATACTCCAAAATCAAATGGTGAAATACTATTGCTTTTGTCAAGGGTTTTGTCTTGGTCGACCTGCAAGAATACATCATTACTGACACACTTTATTGTGTGGACTATATAGTATAACATTGTGGCTGAAGAAAGATGGTGAAGTCTTTGTTCAGAGTCAGCCATGTGGTGGACACAGCATGCTTAAGATGGTGAGTCTAATGCAGCATGGACTTTGCACAGGTTTTAAGTTGCAGACCTGTCATTTAGATAGATGGTCCTATTTAAACATTAGTCTTGTGCGTGAGACACAGGGAGTGGAGGCATTCAGCCTGGATGTAAGTCCACACTAGTAGCCGTCCTGGGACTGAGAGTCGCTGACGGAAAGGCAGCCACAGTGAGTCCATTTCAGTTAAGGCCTTCTCAGAGGTATTGCATAGCTGCATACGCACCAGTCCCTTGTCGTTTTAGCATAGCAGCACTCGGCTTTTGCCCAACTGAGCCAGTCATATCATGAGCCTGTGATACTGCCTCTGTTGATACTTGTGCAGCTGCTGTCTAAATGCAACGTGACAGGGAGATCTGGAGATCTTGTGCTCGAGGACAATGTTAGAATATATTTTCAAGAATGGGAGTTGCCTGTAATCTCTTGTTGATGACAATTAGTGAATCATTTATAACCTTGGACATTTGGCATTACTTTAGCACTTGTACAGTGACATATTTTTTCACTCTGTGAAAAAGAGCCTTTGCATAGAAAAGAAAACTTGCAGACTGGCCTAAGTGCTATAATAATACCTCAATGTTTAATGTCAGCTATTATTATATTAGGTATAGTAATAAAGTGTGTTGCAACTCAAAGGGTAAATGTTTTTCTTAGATCCATATCTAATATTTACATAACTCTTAATTCATTTATAGATGGTCACTCCTTTTTTGCATTATATCTGTATAAATGTTGTTCAAATTAGGTTCTGCAAGATTTGGAAGAAAACATTATTTTGCAAATATATGAAACTTTTGAAACATTATAAACATTATTAATACAAAATAAATAATATTGAGGAAATGTACCAACAAATATTTTTGTTATTAAGTCTGTAGCATGATATTTGGACATATTTTTCCTTTACCAAATATTGCGCTTATTGTTATTTACAAATTACGCAAGCCCATTTGGCGATTTTGTTAACATTTGAATAGTTTTGCAGTCCTAGAATACACTTTTAGAAAACATATACGTACATGTATATTCACATTTGGTCTTTCCACTTCCAGAGTCCCTAAAACCAACGTCATTTGAAATGTCAATAAACACAATCAACTTTGTTTGATTGTGGAACACCTGCAGGTTCTTCGTGATTGGCCATCAGTGTAGAAAGAATGGCTTTAGCTTATTAGTTGCGTTAATCGATGTGATTGTTGGTTGTGGAGCTTCTGGTGGTGGACATGGTACTCCATAGGGGCAACATATGGACCGATGAGAGTCAATGATGTTTGGTCTGTACAGATGTTTTCTTATTCATGATGTTTAATCAACCCCTGTAGAATGTGTACTGAAGAGGAAAAGCACAAAGGGATAGAAATCAATGTTATTTATTTCCGTTTCTTTTTTTGTTATTTTCACATACGCTTCACTTAGCCAGTTCTCAATACGGGACATGGATCTGTCCTGAGCTTAAGTAGCCTATCTCAGACTGTATAAGACTGCAGTGTTTCCCCTAGGTTTACTGCTTTGGGGGGGTGCTGCCTATATTTTTGAAATCCTCTGGAGCAGAGAGAGGAGCTGTGGATTATTGTTATTGATGAATGCATCAGTGTTTCTTAGGGTCAAAAAAATGTGAAAAGTGACAGTAGATATAGATTAGTTGCAATTTGGTGCTATATATATATTTAAAAAATAATAATACAAAAAAGACATTTTTATTTATTTTAAACCCCTTGAATTTCAGGGGGGGGCGCGGGGCTCCGTTGGCGGGGCTCCGTTGGCGGGGCGCAGCGCCACAATGGTAGGGGAAACACTGGACTGAAATGATGTGTTCCTGACAATGATGGAACATGATACATTTCATGGCAAATTTTCCATTGCAAAGTGCAGGCATGAAATACAATATATCGAATTCTACCTGAACACAAACACAACTTTGGCTTTCTGCCGAGTTTGTCCAAAGTAAGCAACCGGACAGTTTCCCACTCACGCTGTTGTTTGAAATTCCACTCGTGAATTTCCCCAAATCTTTATGTATTGTAACCCTTTATGTAATGATCACACACTGAACCCTCTAACAAGGCTCCAGAGGCTCAGCCACTCATCTTTATGCAGCATCTGTGCTCTCAAAATTAGCCATGGACGTTGGCTTCTGCCTCAGAGGATTGCTGCTGACTCCCCCTGCAGTTTGCAATAACACAGGAAGAGCTCAGGAATAGTACCAGTGCAGCACCTGCTGTCTTGGTGGAATGCTTTGTAGATGCAGATCCTCCTTTAGGGACATCTGTTTGCTCATGTTCTGGCCAGTTATACACATGGTACACTGTGCATATATGGGAAGAAAGTAGAAGCCGCATCGCTAACTACTGATTTGGCTGCTTACTTTGCCATCAGCAGCCAAACCATTTTAAACTCTGCAATTCAGCTATGATATTGTTTTACTACTAATACACCGTTTTTATTGTAGTACAACAATCTGCACATTTTTATTTCACGTTTATATAAATATTTGGATATTTTAGTTTAACTTCCTATGTTCCTTTACATATCTTTATTTATTTTTATTTTTATTTCCTATTTAACTTGTTATGTTATTATTCATATTTGTATTCTATTTTTTATTTGTATTTGTCTTTTATTTATTTTATTCTCAAATGGAGCAACTGTCAAGAAACCCAATTTCTACTGTGGTTTTACTAATATAAATGTAGGCCAATGCATTCTAACTGTGCCATTTAGCTGTTTTATAATGTATGTTTTTAGACCAGCCTTGGTGTCAGCAGATAGTAATGAAGAATGTAATTGGAATAAGATTGGGCTCATAACATGTAAAGCAGCCATCTTGGGGAATGTCATCTGGACAGCATGGCACGGCTCTGACCAAGGCCAGATAGGGTGCTGTGTCCACACTCTTCAAAACAGACAGTGAGGTCAAGCCAAAGCGGGAAGAGTAGAGATTCCTGTATCTATCGTGGCGGTTGTCTAGTGGATTGTCATTATATACTCAAGTCAATTTAATAATATTCAATAATCCTGAGATTAAATGAGAGCTACGGCAAATTACTGCATTTACAGTGTGTCATTCAGGATGAACTATTTAAACATAGTAGGGCTGTATATATATATATATATATATTGCCCAGCCCTACTATGTTTAAATAGTTCATCCTGAATGACACACTGTAAATGCAGTAATTTGCCGTAGCTCTCATTTAATCTCAGGATTATTGAATATTATTANATTTAGATGCTTCTTATGAGACTTGTGTTTTGTTTTGGTAAGAATGGTTTATATCGTCAGTTAGCTGAGATTATTTCCGTTAATCTGGTATAACACATTAATAGGTTCTTAAATATTAAGATCCCCTGAGACACAGTGTCCTGAAAAAAAAAAACAGGGTCCCTTGGGGCTTAACAGGTTAAAACAAAAATGAGAACTATATTTCAATGAGTAAAGTTTACAAGTTTTATGTTATTTTCAGATTCTTAAAATTATTTTTTAAATAGTATTGTTTCAATTATTGCTGAGTTCTCTAGTGATACCTGTCCACTTCCTAGAGCTGTTTGCACCTGTTTGGACCTTTTAGTGGCCACTACAAACAGAGCCTAACAATGGTCACATTATGAAAGTTACTACTGATGACAGAAGGAAAGGAATAAGTAAGTGGATAAAAATAAAGAATGCAGAAGCTGTCCTCACAAGGACTCCCTGAACGGTTTGATGAGTTGTTGAATCATAGTCTGTCCTTCACAGTCACCAGAGCGAAGTCAATTCGTTCAGTTTAATTAGCAGTGACATTCCAAAGTGGCAGTTTGATTGACATGCGTCAGAACACGTAATATATTATTTACTGCTCGTATTATTACCGGTCACTTAAGTGCAAAACCTGTTTGAGAGGACAATCTGTATAGGATACTGCATCAAATTAGGATTTGTATCGTTCTACACAGACTCTCTCTCTGGAGCAGTGTGCAGCTACTATTCAGCACCCCAGGAGCATTGTGGGAGATCGGTGCCTTGCTCAAGGGCACATCCTCAAAGGAAATGGCACATCTGGCATGTATTTACAGGCTAAGATACTGCTGCAAAGTGTGTATATTGGCATTTGGAAGCAGCCACAGTCTTTGCGAAATATGATTTCTAACCAGGAGACCAATTTGTTGTCATTTTGAACTTGTCACATGGACGCTCGGCCAGAGCCCATTGGCTTACCCTTTTAACACACTGTGAAGCCATAAGCATGAAACCATTATTCTCTATTACCCTCAAGGATCCAAATCATGAAATCTGATACAGTAAGTCTTGTTGACCTTTGGTTTTTTACCGAACACGAGCAGCGCTCTCCTGGGTACAAGACATGCATTTATTTGGCCCACCCCTCTATCTCAAATACCTACCTACTTGGACTGCGTTGCTCTTTTTTACTACATCAACACATTAGTACGTTTCCCAGCTGCAGAATGAAGAAAGGATGTATTGAGGAGTTGCTCTGAGCCCCCTGCTGGATATGTTTACATTGGAGGTAGTTGAGAGCCTGATTTGTCTCAAAAAGATGCAAAAGGGTAACTTGTGTGTCAGTATTCGACGCAGGGGTCCGTGACGTAATGTTCGTAATTGACCAAATGAGTGGATTAAAATTGGACTAAAATTCCAAATGAAGACAAGGTTTAAGCCTTCTTTCCTCTATGAAGTTTGACCATAAAAATCCCAAAGTTGTTGTTTTATTCCAAAGGCACCACACAGTTTTTCTATCACTTAAAATAGTCTTTCATTATGTTTATTTATATTTTCTGGGCCAATGCTGCGTTAATATTACATTTAACATTAATTTCTCTAAAGACATATTTTTCAGTCTTTCATCATTTGTTTTTCTCAAGGTTACATATAATTAAGTTAACAAAACAATTTATTTTCACTGTGTCACAACCAATTTGACACTGTTGCCCATCCAAATGTAACACGACCGCAATAATTACTCATGACTTCAAGTCACAAAAGTGCTATTTCTGTTAAATTAGCAAATGACTATCCTCTGAAACAAACATTGTTAACTGTGGCCTTGTTCTAGCTTATTACCAGAATAAAGTGTACATCTGAGTGTCACATTTGACCCTGAATAAAGAATATACTGTAGAACCACTGTCACGGTCTAATTGTGTGAAGACCTCACCACAAACACATCGTTGTTTGAACCCGGCATTCATCTCTCAAAAGCACTGCTTGTTGCTGAGAGAAAGGCATCTCTATGCTATGAAAAGAAACACAAATCCATATATATCACACACACACACACACACACACACACACACACACACACACACACACACACACACACACACACACACACACACACACACACACACACACACACACACACACACACACACACACACACACACACACACAGGCTTACAATATCACATGTCTTGACAATGACCTCACACACATACAGGCCACAAAAGGCTGGACTTTTAATGTGACTGTACACAGTGCTGCCACCCGGCACTCAGACACAACTAGCACTATTGTTGCTGCAGTGCTGCGCCCATTCAAGGGCTTTTTAATGGACTTCTGCCTGCTGCCTGTAACCGAGGGTAACTGACTCAGTGACTGCTCAAGCCAGCGGTACTACCTTACCCTCAGCAGTGATTCACATATTCCTCAGAAACAGTCAACATCGCCCTGCCAGTGGATTCACTCATTCACAACTAATCGAATTACTCTGAACATGACTCAGTAATTGGTAGATTCAGAAAGAATTCCTTTGTGGGTGCGAGGGAATGCTTTTTCCGAAGTAAAGGACTGCTTGTAAATAGAAACGTGTATTATATGTCATTAGATTAGAAGAGCTCACTCACTGTTTTTGTGAAAAAAATTAATGTCTTAATTAAAACAGTACCGCCTTATGCCAAGTCATCAGGATGACAATGCATTAATTTTATGAGGATTTTAATTCATTGATTTATTTCATATAACTTTTTTATGATTAACATTAACTTGATGGCACTGCGTACTCCGATCAGCACTCCCGGTCTCCGTAACACGGCTAATGAAGTGCTTGACCTTTTGCGACTGAAGACGCCCACTCAGCTGCTTAAACTCCAGCAAACTATGTCAGCAAACAGTAATTCCAATTACATTGGATAATTACACAGATTGCTTTTTCTTTCCAGCCGAAAGAAAGATGAAAGCAATTGGAAAGGTATACAAAAGGAAACTTTGCTCTTAGTTACTAAAAATATCAAAAAAAGGCTCATTGATGTGAAGCAGAGAGGGATTGCCTCAGTGGAGTATTGTTTTGTTTCAGGAAAAGTTTTATCCTGCTTGTAAAACAAGTATTCTAAATGATTACATCAAAGTGTTTACAGATTTAATTAAAGACTTCACAGAATCAGTCACGTTGAAGGCCACTTCTACCACAAACAGAAAGCATCACAGATTAGAAATGTCAGTGTTTTCACCATAAACTGTATTCACTGGAGCCTTAGCATCAACATACATGATGAATGATCCAATGAAAAGCTCTTTGTACGACAGTTAGCATCAGGAATAAAAAAAGGGTCCCCAGTGATCACTCGTGATAAGATTTCACTACCTATCTCTATATGCAAATAAAGATGTACAATATTTCAATTTCCAAGACCAAATCTGTTGCTGTTTTGAAAAATGCGTTATAAATAGAGCTTGGCAATATATCTGTGTTGTATTGATTTTGTGATATGAGACACGGTATGGTCTAAAACTTTAATATTGGAATTGTTGTGTTTTTCTGGTTTCAAGGGCTGCATTACAGTAAAGTGATGACCCTTTCTGAACTCACCATGTTGTAAATGTTCTGTATTTTCATTTACCAAATTCGTTATTATATAAAAAATACCGATGGTATTGTGTAAGTACTTTGTGAAAGCATTAACAGAGAACCATACAATATTGTCACAATATCGATATTGAGGTATGCCCTGCACCAGATGTACCGGTGCATACCTGACCGGCACACCAAACCAGGACGAAACAATTTGTCCTTTTCAAATATCTGCCAATACAGATTAAATCCAATTAACAAACTAATAAAATCTTTACAGACCATCAACCTTTTTACATGATTGAGAATTTCTTGGGATAGCTCTACTTTTTGTCCCCTTAAATTGGACTCACTGCAGACTCAACGCTAGACAGGACATGCTAATTAGTTAAAAAATCATTTCAATATTTCTGCCGCACACAACATAAACATCTTACACATACTGTCAAATATGTTACTAAAGCTTTGATACTTTCTTACAACTACACAACAAAATATGTCTGGTCAAATGTATCTTAGACCACCTTGGCGAGAGGTACCGGTACTCGTGATTGTGTTTGGTTAAAATTACACTTGTATTTCCTGCTGTCCACCTCTGATCTGATTGCCCATGATGCATTCTAAATAATTGGTTTAACAGGGTCTCATGAAGAACACAAAAGCAAAATAAATGTCCACATATCCCAGAAAAAGAATGTAGTGGCCATCAAGACGATGTGTGATTCAGCCATTCAATTTTCCGCTTTGCTGAACATGCCTCTTGGCAACAGTGTTACAGTAACTAACTATGACAATTCGCCAAGTATTTCTGTTGTATATTTTGACACATATTTACACATTACAAAAGGAAAGGTCATCGCCGTCAAGCTTTCTTCTACTTTGTGTTTAACACCGCAGGTTTAAATAAAGTGTATAATTAACTTGTTTAACAGCAATGCAGGTTTATGTTGGGGACATTGTGTGGCTCTGATGAAATCTTCCCGCTCAATGAGAATGGATGTCACTGTCATTGTAGTGTTGCTTGTTACAATAAACTAGAGAACATTACATCAGTCAGTCACCTCTAGCAATTTTTTCATCATTTGGTTTTAGTCCTTTGAAGTAATGCGTCACTCTATAATTATAAATCTGTGTAGGCGCCATAATGTAAATGTACATACCAGCAGGACAGGCGCCCTCTGACATAATGAGTACTTCAGACTGCTTTTTGCAGGCATCCCTGCGCAGGAAACACTCGTTCTGGTAGTTCTGATTGTTGGAGCCGCACACTGGGGCATAGTCATTGTTGCACTGTGGAGAGGAGAGAAAACAGGAGAGAGGGTGAAGGATAACAAGTCGAGGACGACACATGAAGGCATTCTGAAAAAAACTATTCTGTAATAAAGTGTTCAATATTTAATTTCACGATAGATGCCATTGTTTCGGAAAGGGCAAGTACTTATTTGAAGTGCTTGAACACATGCTCTTTGCGAGGCCATGGTAAGAAGTTAACTTCATTTTATTGCTGCCACTAATAAATGTTAAACTGAATGTTATACGCACCAACTTTTGTTCACCCTATAGAAAAGCCAAAAAAAACCTACAAATGCGATCTAAGAATTAAAAATCTAAATACACATAGATTACAATTGAAAAGGGAAATCAAGATGTAGTTGAAAATAGACATTATTTTACCTTTTTTTGTATAAAAGTGGATTTTGTTTCGCACAATATTTTTGTTTAAACTCTAAACAACATAAAATACAGCCTTTAATCTTCATACGATATACATACATCACAACACAGAGTTCCTGTACAAAGTTAAACAAGCAAAAATTCTACATAATAAAGAAACAAATTAAATGAAACACGCTCGATTTCTATAACAAATGGTAATGTCATACAAAGTAGAGTACATTGTTTAAAGGAAGGGCAAGGCACCTTTCAACACAAGGCAATTCAAAGTGCTAAACAAATAATGAAAAACATTAAGAGCATTAAGATATGAAGAATCAGATTATAAAATGATAACTATAAACATATAAAACTGGTCATTAAAAGGCGAAGAGAGCTTTTGCGATGCTAACTTCCAGGTTGGTATAAAAAACGAAGACATATGGTGCATATGGAAATAAAGTCTATGAATCATTGAATTCTTGAAAAATAACGTCAAACCACACCCTGGCTATCAAGATGAAGCAGACTGTCGATTTGAATCTTAAATTATTGACAAGTAATACCTGTGTAGGATTGTTACTTTGTTGTTGCCTATTTAGCCTGTTTTCTTACCACATTTTTGATTCACATTCTTTTAAATGCAGCATTAAAACCCTTAGAAATCTGCTTCTAGTGTGGATCATCTGGAGCAGCAGCAGGTAAAGTGACTTGCTCAAGGGCACTGAGTTAGTAATGGCTGCTATGCTACAAGAGACCCTTAACATTCATTCCCCACATGGTTTGTTGGCTTGAAAGCAACTCTAGATTTCTCACATGACTGATGTCACTAGAGCGCCTGATCTCACAGCCGTTTTCCTTTTTTCGGGCCGTGGAGGAGAGATATTCATTTGATTTAATATCGATTCCCCCGTGCTACACGGCAGGAATAACAAACATGATTATTCAATTGAGAGATATTCCCCTCTATTCCCTGGGAAGAAGGAAAGGCTATCAGACGGTCCAGAGAAATTGTCGCTCGGCAGTCACAGCCCATATCCTGATTTAATTTAAAAGTGCTGAAAAATGAGCAAAATGTGAAACTGTGTTGCTGCTGGTTGTGACATCACAAGGACAAAGGGGCTCTTTGGGTGTCCCAACAGGACTGAGGCTAAGGAGCTCAGGGCTCTTTGTCTCCACTGTTGTTCCCCTTTAAATCTCTAATGGATTGAACTGGAATCTGTTCTCATCAGTGTGTGACCTCGCAGAACACTACATGGCTCGCACAAAAGCACATGACTACAGACAAGCATTACATGTGTACAGACACATGACACTCCCATGTACAACATGCTAGATACAGGCTGATTGTACATCCACACTAAGCCAGCATGAAAATACACTACATTTTTCCATTCTGCCCTTGACTCACAGTAAGCCGTTTGAAGACATTCGCCAAAGTAAATGGATTTTAAAATGTCTGCCTTGAGTTTTAGTTTGAGTGGCCCATGGTGGTGGTGGGGTTATGGTATGGGCAGGCGTATGTTATGGACGATGAACACAGGCCACTCGATTCACAACATTACCCTAACCCTAACCCTAACCCTAACCCTAATCCTAACCCTCACACCAGATACTGACTGGTTTTCGGACCCCCCCAGACCCCCCCAATAAAGCAAAAATGCATGTTTCAGAGTGGCCTTTCATCGTGGCCAGCCTAAGGCACACCTGTGCAATAATCATGCTGTCTAATCAGCATCTTGATATGCCACACCTGTGAGGTGGGATGGATTATCTCGGCAAAGGAGAAGTGCTCACTATCACAGATTTTTTCAAATTTGTGAACAATATTTGAGAGAAATGGTTATTTTGTGTATATAGAAAATGTTTTAGATCTTTGAGTTCATCTCATGAAAAATGGGAGCAAAAACAAAAGTGTTGCGTTTATATTTTTGTTCAGTGTAAGTGTAACCGATCACGCAATACGGTCTTGTCATTGACTTAGAAAACATTTTGATCATTAAATAGTGATTTAAGTCAGTGGTTCTCAACTGGTGGGTCGTGAAGTCAAACCTTTATTTTGGAGGCCCGATTTTCTAACGCTGTGCATGCAGTAGTAGCTAGGCGTTGGATTGGAAGTACCGGAGACCATAAACGGTTTTGATAACTTCTGTCACGTAGCGATCATCTTCTCAATAAAACATCTTTGCTGATTTTTTTTCAAGTCCGGCCAATCAGAATCAAGATTGTTGCCGGAGGTCCTTACGGCGAATAACTTTGCGTTATAACTATTCTTTATACATCCATGGGTACAACTTCAGGTAAAAATGAACACATAATGAAATATGACCCCCGGTTTGATGATTAACAGGTCACAGAAAAATGTGAGCTATCTACCCTTACCCACAATTTAAAGTAAGTCATACAGACTATCTCCTCTTTACTCTTCTCTCTGTGAGGAGCAGCAAGTTCAGCTGTCAGAACAAAGTGAAACACAAACAATGGCATAAAATATTATTAATATTCCGGGTAGTAATATATTTATTTATTTTCTTCTCAGAGTGTACCAGAATGCATAGTTTATTATTTATTATTTATTTTGTTGAATACATTTGAGTGGTTCAAAATGTCGGGTCGCGATTTATTGACAAAGTAAAAAGTGGGTACCGAGGCCTGACCAGTTGAGAACCACTGATTTAAGTGACATTTCATCCAGCAGTAACTGTTCACATGGGTAGAAATACAGATGCACAGGACCTATAAACATTCACATTTGAATACACACATGCATTTTCGTTACGGAGTGGTGTCAGAGCAAAGACACTGCCAGTTTTGGTCAAAGCGTTGGAGGTTCTGTGCTCAAGGGCAACTTGGCAGTGATCAGGAGGTGAACCGCCACCTCCTCAGCTACCAATCAACATCTTTTATTTCAGGTCCGATCAGGAATTGAACCGGAGACCCTTCAGTACCCAAGCCAAGTCCCTACAATCTGAGCTACTGCTATTATATTTTGGGGGGAAAAACTCAACAAATAACAAACATTTCACCTCTGTGCTGATGCTTCGAACCTGTCCAGTCTTTTATATCTCTGTCCAACCCGTTGTACTCAGAAATATTTATCGTATGAAAGCCTGTCTCACCAGTTGAAACTTCTCTATAAAAGCTGAGAACTCAAAAATATAAATACAAAAAGGTCCACAAACATATGTATATCTATCTCTTGTGGGTCATAATAACAAAGCAGGAGGTCATTTTTTGCTTAAGTTTATGGGTTTAAGTGCCCCGTGATTGCCCATGATACTCTTCTACCAAGTTTCATGAAGATCAGGCCAGAAGTCTTCCTACTCTTCCTGACGAACAAACCAACATACCAAACCGAAAAAATAACCTCTTTGCGGAGGTAAAGAAAATAATATTCTTATGTTCTTCAATTTTTCTTCACTATTTAATGTCATAACACAATTCCGCCTACTCAGACTTTTGGACTCTAGTAAAGTCCACAAAGGACACCAATTCTGAAAGAACATATTTGACATCTTTGATTATGTTGTAAGTTATCAAATATCTTAGGAAATTAGGCTGTATTAGAACATGCTCGACTGATCGTAGAATCAGCTTGTATCGCTCCTCATCAGAGGTTGGCTGAGAGTTCTGTTGTTTCACCACCAACAAAGAAGAAGAGATTCAGCAACTTTCCTTTGGTTTAGGTGTTTGAGCGGAAAGACTTGAAAACAGTAGTGTGAACACACATCGTTTTCACACATTAACTGCCTTTCAAATTTAGCTGGCTTAGTGAGAATGTCATTTGAGACCCACACAGACACACACAAGGTCTGATGGCCGCAGGGAGGGGCGCTAAAATAACCACACCATCGATTCAGGAGCATCCGAAGGATCCTGTATGAACACTGTCTTTAACCAGCTGAGAGGGAGAAAGATGGCACACAAAGACAGTCAAAAGAAGAGGAGGAGGAGTGAAGAAGGGAAGGAGAAACCGCAAGCATGGCTCTTGATCAGAGAGATTGAGACACAGGAAGTGAAGAGGGTGTAGAGAAGACGAGAGGCAAACACCATGAGTGAAATTGGGCTTAAGGGGGGAGAAGAAGTCAGTGGAAATGGAGAGTGAGTAAGAGGGGGTAATGGATGTAGAGAGAAATACAGAAGTGAGATGTAGACGGCCACGGGGAGAGATTGAGGCCTGGCTCAACAAACTTGGCAAGATAAAAAAGAACCATAGTGCCTGAAGGAACCACGGCACGCAAAGAAAAGAACATCACGAAATAAAATATAAAAAAGAATGAGGGGAAGAAACGGGGACACGGACAGACAGAGAGGAATAGAAAATCCCCTCAAAGGGGAGAATGAAAAAATGGCAACCCCACAAAGGCGCTTGGAATAGCTTACTACAGGGCCCGCACTTTTTTTTGTCATCCTCTATCCCCTCCCCCTCGCTCACACACTCTCCCATCTGGCTCAGGCTTTTCTTAACCTGGGGCCTCTCGCTTTATGCCAGGCATGATGCAATGGAAGGGAAAGCTGCCCGGCAGAACCCTACGGGTATCTTTTTAAGAGAGCCTTCTTTTGCATTAAAACAACCCCCCACCCCCCATCTCTTGATCTTCTCCAGTATTTGGCGTTCCCCCCTTGCGGAAAGGAGAGGAGTGATGAGAGGATGGCTGATTTAAAACCTCTGTATCCCTGAGGAGGACGTGCAAGACGGGTGCAAATTACAGTCTTACCCAATATTCCTACCAGGGTTTGAAGGAGGATCCTGCGTCTTAAAGCATCTCTTTTATATTTTAGATGAACTGAGCGATTTAGACAGGTATGGGGCGGAAATAAATTGCCAAACAGAAAAACAAGACAAGACATAAAACATTGTCTTTATATTGAGTCTCTCAACTGATCTTGAACCGGCCTACTTGAAAAAACTTGACACTTATCTGCCAAGTTCTTATTTATTCATCTGGGAATTCTCTTGACGTGACAGTGAGGAAGGGTGCGAGCTGAGGTTATGGATTTCAAACTTTTCAAAGTGACTTGAGTTTCTCTGCGTGGCAATGCTTTACACAGCACATGACAATATTAGAGACAAAGGCGTTCTTGTTGAAGCCCTTCGGAGAAGCTTTGATCATTGAATTCCTTGATAACTGGCAGCGTGTGATGCTGGCGGTCTGCTAACATAAGCTTCGTCAGCTGTTGCACTTTACCGTAAGTCGGGGCAAGAGGACTGTCAGCTAAATGTTAATGGAGGAAAGGAGAAAGGGGCCAACAAAAAAGAAAGTCTGGAGATGTGTTTTTGAAAGATAGGGGAGGAAGTATGTAAATGAGACAAAGTGAATGAGACAGAAGGTGAGAAAATGTGATTCTTCATGGTTCTCTGCAGACAGGGTAGCAGGGGCCATCGGTCAGGCCATATGGTACGGCCTTATGTGCCCGCTGGCTTAAGCTCCGCAAAAGTTGCAGACATTGCCCCACACCTCTGCTGTGACAAAACCTGGACAGTGGCGTGGCGTCTCGACCGAGAACACAGCAAGAGGTGTCAACAGTCCTGTGTTTGTGTGCTCATTTTCTTTTGTGTGTGCACCTGGTCATACAAGTATGTTCTCTAGTTGCAGCATCCGTTGTGCATTTATTTCCATTCTTTAATTAGTTTTATAGACTTTCCAACCCATTCTGTTCTGTGAAATCTTCCACTATCCTCCTGCAGGGGCTGCTGTGGTTCTGCCTTCCCTCAACTTCCAATAGTTAAGCTTTGGGACTGCAGCCAGGACCTGTTGTCTCTCTACCTGCCTGGGAACGCTGCATCACACACATGCACAGACAAATGCACAAATACAGCAACCAGCACTTTTTTCCGTATGAGCATTTTGTAGAAATGCACAAAAGCAAATAGGCATCCGCACCTTACCAGGTCACAACACACAACAACCTTGCAAAACAAGCCCAACAATCATCATTCATTTTGTGCCTCTAACAGCTCCCAACGCTGACTTCACAGAGCGTCCGACATAACTGCCGGCTGACAGTGGGGGAACAAAGACAGGTGGTGGGAGGAGGAGGAGGAGGAGGAGGCGGAGGAGTAGGGGGAATGCAGAGTGAAAAAGCAGGTTTCAAGAGTGAGAAAAAGGAGGGATGTATACGGGATGGAGGAGAAACGAGATGTGGGGCCAGCATGGTGGGGGAGGGTAGAGAGGAGTTAAGAAGGGTGAGATTGAAAGGTGAAAAAGTGGAAGTGATGGAGGCGGAAGGATGACAGGAGTGTGGCGAGGAGAACAGTGAGGGGGAGCGGCGAGGGTTAGCACAGCAGAAACGGCACGACAGGAAACCGTACGAGTTGGAGACAAAGGAGAGGAGGGATGCAAAGCGAAGGCGAGTGCACGCATCAGCGTGACTATGTATCGGAGGGAAGGAGCCTGCCAATTTGAGGGGTAGAGCTCTGCGAAATGCAGCCAGAACAAACATGACAGCATATCAGCATCAATGAGCGAGAAAACAAATGATTCAACGGTCCGTCCAACGGAGCCCCGCTCCAGCCCAAACCACGCAATCTGCACATATGCAAAAATGATCATCGTTCCAAGCAACAATTAGTCAGACATGCCATTGGTGCAGATTGGAGTCACACTGAGGTGTGTGTGGACTGCAGCACAGCAGGGGGCATCATATTGGAGTGAGATATCAACTGAAAACATTTGTTATAGTTTGTTTTTAAATACGTATTCTACATACAATAATTGTCATGAAATGTTTAATTGTAAAGTAAAAAGCGGAACTACAAGTCAACATTCTAACAAATAAAGCTTTGTATTCTGAACCGCATGCTGGTAAATATGCAGCTCCCTGACAGCAGAATTTGATGCAGTATGATGAACAAGTCAAACTTGTATCACTTTGTCAGCTCTTTAATCAACACCTGTTCATTATATGTTCATTATAATATTTTTGACAATTATGTGGTTAGTTTACAACCACTTTTTGACTCAGTATCAGTGCATCTTAAATATTTATCACCAATAAACAGCAAGTAAAAGACACTACATAATTGACTATTTTGCAATCCATCTGGTAGGACAAATTTGGCAGAACAGTAGGTATTTGCAGCTACCTTAATGAGATCTAAAAAATGCTGTGCTCTCAGCTGGGAGTCCCTTCAGACTGATGGTCCCTGCAGTCTGCCCCGTGGGTCTGATGCCAGGTTAATAGTACTTTAAATACCTTTTAAAGGGAGGCACCCAGGGGGACAGCTTCACCAGGTGCCTAAAGCTCTTTTTCAGATGAGGTAACTTTGTGTATTTGTTTCAGGGCTGAACCATTTGGAGATTTTTTTGCAGAACTGAGGTAGGGAGTTACAGCTCTAATAAGTTGTTCAATTGTTTACATTTTTAATAATAATAATGTACGAAAATGCTGCTTTCAGTGAGGCGGATAGAATTCTTGTTATTTTATACTATTA
>NW_011344864.1:51187-51953 GCF_000735185.1 Notothenia coriiceps
ATCCGATTAAAGCTGAGGTTCCACAGATTATTTAGGTATATAGTATCATCACTGAGTGATCCGAACTTGCGACAAGGGAAGCAAAGACAGACATCACAACACATACCTTTACGTAGCTTCTAGGGAGATTGTCTCACTGTAGCTGTTAATTTGATCAAAAGACGTGTTCAATGGCATTAAAATTAGAAAAAACGCGGCTGAATCGGTTAATCCATAGGTTTATAAAGTTTCTGGGCAATAATTTGAATTATTTATAATCCATAATTCCATTTTTATGTAAAAATCGCAGAGCAAAAGTTAGCTGCTAATGGTAGCCACCAGAGTGGCTGCTGCTTCCGGTCTTGACAATGCAGCAGCCTAACACACACACATGACCAAATAAGGACTATGTGGGAGTTCCCCTCGATTCCATTGGCTCTGACGGTTAGAAAGAGATGTCACATGTCAAAATCCAGCAAGGGGGGCCAGAGATATGGAAAATCCACCCAAATGGCCCCAGAAGAGGTTTTTTGTGCTAAATCTGTCTAAAAAGGTCAAATATCCCTTGTTTTGCATCAATCTTGATACAGGGTACTTATTATATGTTGTACTTTGGATTCCTAAAGCTTTTAGTCTACTAACCCTTCATCCAAGGTTAGTTTTCACTATAAGTACAAAATATATTTTGGACGGACACTATCATTTACAGTTTTTTACCTATGTTCAATCTGAATTTTACTTTAAAATAAAAACATCTATATTGATTCTGACTCGTCTACATCCAACT
>NW_011344864.1:52050-59468 GCF_000735185.1 Notothenia coriiceps
CTTACATTTTCCGCCACAGATTTTGTGAAATTGGTCCGTGCGCAAAGCATTGTGGGGATTTTAAGACCGCGGAGTCTACGCAAGTGCTCGAAATGTCTCGCTACGAAGTTTTAGAGCCACTATTTCAAGCATAAGCACTATTTTGAGTGCCGCCGAAGGACTGTTCCAATGTCCAGCATACTTGGAATTCTACCGGGCCCGGCGTACTTGGTCGCGAGAAATTTCGAGGTCTTAAAATCCCCACAATGCTTTGCGCACGGACCAATTTCACAAAATCTGTGGCGGAAAATGTAAGGCGGGGCCTCTCATATGACGCATACCTGCACATTTGCTAGCCTGTTCCACTCTTCTTTTTCCGAATGCCAGGAAAAGTTCTTGCCTCGCTTCTGAAGCAAGTGACTCGGAAGACATGTGCTACCAAGCAAGCGTAGTCGACATTGAGAAACACCCACACACAAGGATAGGGAATGAAGGGGCTTGGAATGAAACACAAAAGGTGAGTACCTTTTGTGTTTAAAATAAAACAGGAAGTGGGAGACAAAAACATGAAACATGACTGAACTCAACACTTTTGACTGGACACAAGGGGCACACTTTCCATCAGTCATTTTTGGGAAAAATAAGTGCATCTTATATAGCTTTTGTATTTTAGGAAGAAATTCACATTTTCAAACACACTCCTAATACAGTCAATTTAAAGCATTGTTTTCAAAGCTTTAAATGCATATCATGAGGATTGCAATTGCTTGCTTTTCATTTTAAAGTGTGAGGTTTCTGTGTGGGAGCTTTGTTATGTAAGCAAGTGTAGCACACAAACCTTTCATGTGGAAAAGTAGGGCAGGAAACTTGTTCTGAAGTGTTTCCTCCCTCCTCTCCTTACCACTTAGCCATTTAGCTGATACTCTCAGATAAGCTAGTGTGCAGCAGTGGAAAATGTTTAGATATAAAGAATACCAGCGATACCAATGCTCGTTTTAACAACCCTAAAAACTACTTTATCCAAGCTGTACATGTGCTGCTACAAAGCCTCCTTTCTCTTTCCTCTTCCTTCTCTCTCTCGAGCTCTCCCTGTCCTCCTTTCCATTTCCATCTCCCAGAATCCCATTAGCCCTGACAGCACAGAGTGTAGTGGATATATGTCAGCTTGCCAGTGCCAATACTTGTTTTCATGCTGGGGGGAGGAACGTAAGGGATTATTAGGTAAACTGGGGTTTTAAGATTTGAATCATTACTTCAGTGTTTATGCTTAACAAATATTACCTATGACCACGTCCAGCAGACGCTCATCAACATTATAATTAAGTTGAAGATGTTTCTAGTCACCTGAAAAAATCTAATATTTTTTCCTTTTCGCTTGGCTTTTGGTCTCCAACCACGAAATATGTGTCCCTTTAGCGGCTAAAAAAGGTTCACCCGGTTTGTCGCTAAGCTGTGTCTGTCCGGGCTACCTTTTTGCTGAAAACACCTAATTCACACACATTACTTCATATTACGTAAATCACCTTATATATATTGTAGCACAAAGTTTTGCCACCTTTGCCTGTTGCCTCCCTTGTCTCTTGTGCCAACATACTAAGGCCATAGCATAGCTACTATTATCAACCCACTCAAGCATTTTTTTCCAAAAAAACGCTGATGTACAAACTTCATAGTAAATCAGCTTAAACTGTATTGTTTCAGGAAATCTCTTTTTGACACGCATGCAAATTTGCCAAAAACCAGAGTCACATATATTAACATATATTACGTCAACGTTTGATATTAATTATTACTTTTTATTATAGCCTATAGCCTAACATTAAGAAGCATACTGTACATGTCTGCCTGGATAGTTGTAACATTATTCAACCCTGACATAGGATCCATGTTTTGCTATCCAGAAATAAAGTCAAATAAAAGATCAAATTATCAATCTTTCATTATGCCACTTATTGGCGTCATTGATTGTGCATGTCCTATGCACAAATACGATAATTATCTCACATCTGGCAATGCTGGTGAACACAGCAATTTTAGTGAACACAGCAATTTTATAGCCACTATTGTCAGCAATGGGCAGTGAGCTGGTATAAAAATAGGTTCAAGAGATTTCAGTGTGAATCAACTCAAAGAATAGTGCTCAGTAGGGATGGGTATCGAGAACCGGTTCTAAGTCAGTACCGGTACCTGATTGGACGGTATTGGTATACCGTTAAGCCGCTGGACAAACGGTGCTGCTAACGGTATATGAATTACGCTACTTCCTTAGTTTAAACAATTCTGGTTGGTTGGGAACCCTCATCCCGTGTGACGTATCCGGTTTGACCAAATTATTGAAAAGTATCGATAAGAGTATGGAAAAATACCGGTATCGATAAGCAGTATCGGTATCGATAAAATCCTATCGATACGCATCCCTAGTGCTAAGAATTCACATTCCTTTTTTGAATTAACCTTTGAAAAACCTTGTGACTCATCTCTACTCACATTACCAGGCCTCTGCTTGTGTTACTGTGCTATACATGACAGACCCCGCAGGATCCTCCTCTGTGTTTACCCAACCAGACAGCCACCTGACAGCACAGTTTCATCCGCTCTCATTAACCCTCCTGGATGCTGCTGAGGCCAAGAGGCCAGACGTTAGAGTCTGCTGTCATTCCAAACAGTAAACAGGAGGCCTGCTGAGGTGCCAGTTTCATGCTAAGTGACAACACTGAGGCACAGACAAACATGATACCATGGCCTTCTGCTTGTTTGTCCCCAAGGAAAAGCATATTATAACGGCTTCTTGAAAAAAAATGTGGTTTGCCCATTATTGACCCATCAGCGCACCTTTTTTTACAGCAGATTCTTCTTCCTTGATTCCAGTACATTCTAGTATTGTATCCCTTTGTGTCACCAACAGATAAGGAAGTTCTGATTCAATGCTGATAACAGGAAGTGCTTTTAGTGGTACAAAGCCAATGAACGCTGATTAACACAGGATGGTTCCACATTTCTATCACAACAAGTGCTAGCCCAGCCGAGTGAAGCTAATGTGAAGCATTAGCTTATCGAAGTGAAACAAACTACCATTTTTCCCAAAGGAGAGAGTTTAGCTAAGGCAAGCGCTTACATAGCACTTTCTAGCTCAGTTCACAAATGTGAACTGAGGTATAACTTCCTTTTAAGTCATTAAACGAGGAGTCGGAGAATGTTTAATTGACGCATTGTTAAAATGTTGATGACATGTTTAATCACCATTTTGTCGCGCTGCAATCCCAGAGCACCAACAGATGACAGGAGCCATATGTCTGTGATGATTTAAGAAGTAGACCAGGAGCCAAATGAGAATCAGTGTCAGTATAAGCCACATACAGTACAGGAGAAGTCATCAATACAACATTAGGTCTCTGTGTACAAACAAATCTGTCTAGTCAGTGCTAATTGGTTGCAAATCTGGATTTTAAGTACTTTAAGTAATGATAATGTATTACCTTATTGATCTGTAGGGAGATTTTCCTTTTGCTTACTCTTGTCCAGGGAGGTCAGAGGTCTAGATGAGAAAAGTCCCACAGGAGATTTAAGGTCTTCCTGAAGGATAATTTGCATTGGAACAAGCATGTCACCAGAGTGAAATGTCAGTGTTTGATGATTTTGAAAAACCCTGCTTTACATCCAAATACCAATCTGTGCTTTATGCAATATCTTACATGGAAAGTCAGGAAAATAAATTCAAGCAGTAATTGCAGATCTGTGATGCCAATTATCACCTACACCTCCACACTAACACGTTCTCCCTTGCTACATAAATGTAATGCTCGCATTGGACGTAAAACACAACATGCTTATTCATTCAAGAGTACTCATAAATCCTTGAGATACTGGGCTGGTTGAGGCTTTGAACCTGAAAGGTTTTCTCCAATGGCAATCGGGGAGGAATCGTCAGCAGTTCCGGCAAATTACAAGTTAGAAAGCAATTATTGTCATTCTACAGATTACAACGAATTTAAGAGCGCTGCTGCAATCAGTGTTAAAGGACAGACTTAAAAAAGGAGAAACAAAGCAAAACTGCATACTAACATCCACAGGCAACAAACACAGATTCTAAAATAGTAAGAAACATATATAAATATAATGTTGTTTTGCAATTATAGTGTCATACAGTGAGTTTTGGATGGTCCAGTATTTACGAGATTCTGATTTTGGAAGTGAAATAATTGGATTCTTCCAGGATCCCTGGAGGCACCAGATTCCAAACCAATGCTGTCTTCTGAGCTTGAAATGTTTCTATCGAGTTCTGATTTGTATGGTCTACAGGTGCAAACGCGCTCCAACCGCCCAAAACATTTCCATTACGAGAAACGTGCTGCAGATTCAACAAACGATTCAAATATTAGACACAAATGTGCTAAAACACTCCCAAATGAAGAGAAATCTTCATCAACTTGACAACATATGCACAACAATTAGAAGACATTTACCAACTTGTAAAAACATGCGCATATTTTACTAAAAGCGTTGAATAAGCGTTTCCTTTGTGTTTTAAGCTTCTTGCAGCATTTTTTTATTTGCAGCGTTCCGTCTATACAGCACTTTTAGTAAATGTTTCGTCAAGTTGGTGAATATCTTCTTGATGCTACACATGTGCCTTTAAGTTGGTTTCCACCAGTGGGCCCTTCGTAGTTTTGACAGAACAAAAATTCAAATGTTCAAAAAAGTGCTGCTTATCTGCAGACACCTACTAGTAAAACAAACAAAGATTGGGATATGTACATAGCACGGCCCAACATTACAATAACTGCCTCTCGTTGCTGTCAGAAAAGCACAAGGTTTGTGTTTGCCAGTATACGAGTACTCTATGCATTTACCCATTTAAGGGATTTGAAGTTCTTATACAAAGATAGAAGTGGTGCTACTTGTTCATCATAAAACACACCATTAACCAGGGTTCACAGTGAAGATAATATGAGCATAATTTTACATAAAAAGTAGTCTCTGCAGCTACATCTTCATTATTTAAAGCCTTGTTTACAGTAGGCGGAAAGTGTTTTCATGTAAGCTTTTACAGTAGGGGTGTGTCTGCAATATCTTTTGATGTTAGCAGCACAGTAAGGTTAATAGCTGTTCCCCTCCTTCTAGGCGCTTCTAATCAATCGCTCCGAATCTGAAGAAAATCGCCCTCCATCATTCTGTCTACCGAGGGAACTATTTTTTCTCTTGGCAATCCTCCTCTGCTCTCTTCCTCGCACTTCAGTGCCTCTCTCACAGTACAATTGTGTGGTATCTCCTCTTTGTGACCCTCCATTTGGCAGACAAGCGGGCAGAAAAGCATGCTTGTGCCTATCTCCCTTGCCATTTCCTTCTATTTTCTAATGCCAGTCTTTCTTTCCCAAAACCTGTGCCCTTTTGCAGATACTAAAGGTTTATATTGATCTCTCGTGAACCTCCTCTGACTTCAGCCTGATCCTTCCAGCTAAGCCTTTTCATGAAACACTGCACATTTAGTGTCCCACGTGTACCAAGGTCAGTGAAATTCTGCACATTTAAAAGGAGGTAAGAAAGTGGAGGGCAGTTTCTGCAGAAGGTGCACAGGGGTATTTTTATTCCTACATTCAAGGTGAACTGCCGCGTTTACTTGAAACGGATGTACAAAAAATGGGTTAAGCTTATATTTAACTTCTGTTCGCTCATTTTTGTGTGTATCCTTGTCAGTTCAACAACCATCTTCTAAATTGTACATTGTTTGGCTGGCTGTCTTCTTCTTTGCCTTTATTGGAGCTTTGCTACGAGTATCCAATAATTTATGTCGCCAATTCTTAATCATTAAAATTATGTGAAACCGGTGGCAGGAATATGCATTTGCAGATGTGCCAATGTTTTCTCTTGCATAATACAAAGCAAACAGAGACTTACTCATAAAACGAACCATAAATCCACAGACTTTTGACCAAGTCTTTTTAAATCCTTTTTCACGTTTATCCATTCATTGACGTCGCCAGTTGTCAATCAGTAAAATGATGTTAATCCGGTGGCAGAGATGTATTCTCTAGCGTTATGCAAACAGAACAGGGGCCTACTCGTAAAAACTCCCGAGCATAAAAAGTCCACAGGGTACCTTTTTAAAGTCTTTCTTCAATGGGTTGGCACTTTTGTTCACTGTGTTCTGCATGAAGTAACCTTCACTCTTGTGGAACCTTGAGTGGCCCCAAGGAGCACTATAATAAAAACAGTGTGTTTTCTTTTATGGAAGATCAATCCCCTACTCTTATTTTCATTATGTTCCACAAAAATAGGAAGAAGGGCAGAGTTGCATCTACTGTAGCTACTCGCTTTAAATTGTTTTTTGCCTCATTCAACTCATGCAGAGTTTAGTCTGGCTGAACTCTAACACACCTGAAACTTTTGAGAGGGATTCTGAATGAATACAGCTTTCAGGAAGGAACTATATACCCTCTGTTCAGGACGTTAACTGTGTTGGCTATGATGGCCCTGATTATCATAACTGCATGCTTTAAGAGAAGAGATGCTGAGAACATTTATTTTCGTTTATTTGGATTCGTTTTTACATTGTCAGCAACTTTTCCTGGCATACATTGAGAAACATTCTGTTTACAATTTGAATACTAACCATGTAACAATCTCATCCTTACTCCAAGTGCATAGAATGACATGACAATTGATAAAAAAACAAAATATTATAACAAATCTCTATTACTAGAAAACACATTGGGAAATAAAATGATGAAAGATGTATTTTGCCTGTGTGTGCTGTAGGGCCTATCTGTAGTTGTTTCTAAAGAAGCTTCTTGAATACTTTTGAAATATGTGACAACTTATTCATTGGCTTATTTTCTTAACTGTATTTTAAGTAGGTGGGAGTAGTCTTTGAATGTTGACATATGTTTTTGATATAGCAAGTTCCATTGGAGGCTGATCCCTCAGGGGATTAGTGTGCGCAAATAAGTTGGTCAGAGGTACGATCCCACCCCATGTAGTCAACATGTCGGAGTCACCTTGGGCATAACTACACTATAGCTATTGTGCATATGCCAGTACGGCCCGTCTACACTACAGGCATGAAAAAATCTTGAAGCTGGGCGTGTCTGAAGCTTGGCAATTTTTTGCGAGCAACCAATCACATGAATCTCCCGCCCCCGACATACAAAGCAATAGCAATGTTAAAACGAAGTAAACTGGATATAAACTCTCCAAACAGGCGAAAAAACTATCAGTTTCACCCACTGTCTCTGCCACCTCCCTCCATGCCTGGTTCCTCCGGTTTGTATCCCGGTAAATAGTTCCGGTCGTAAAGAACCGGGTGATTTGCTACCGTAATATCTCGTTTGGAATATGAGGAAATGAACTGCGGTCTGGCTCTCCCAGCTTGCACACGGTTTGATTGGCTGCGCTTGCACTGGCGGGATTTGCATAAATGGGATTTGATTGGCTGATGCCAA
>NW_011344865.1:0-2312 GCF_000735185.1 Notothenia coriiceps
GGGGGGGGGGGCATATGTGACTTTCTCTTCTCCGCTCTCTTATCGCTGTTAAGTCTTTAGGCCGGCATCCAAAAGGCTTTTCCCCGTGCAGCTAATGTGCTTTAGGCTCCGGGCCAGCAGACAAGCCCTTTACTGCCCTTAAGTTAGACAAGATTGTTTTCATCCTCCCTCTGCTCTCGTTTATCTCCCTCCTTCCTTCCCTCCATCTCTTCTCCTTCTTTCTGTTGTCCCTCCCTTCCCCTCCCCTCCTCTCTCACTGGGGCTAACCTGTCACTCACTTTAAATTCCTCTCGTGCAAATAATTAATATGGGGTCCCTGATGTAGGACACTTCTAATTTGCAAGTGTTCTTCACGCTTGAAGTGGCTTCAGACCCAAGAGCTTGTAGTACACCCCCCCCCCATCATCAGAGACAGGACGCTGGGTGAGTTACAGCGGGAGGAGGGGTGAGGGTGAGGGTGGAGGGGGAGTAAAGAACCCGAACAGGCTAATAAACACTGATGATGCTGGCTGAGCTTGCAGGAACAACAATAATCTTCTCAACCTTGTTTACCGGCTAAAGGACTGATCGACTCTGACGGCAGGTTGCCAGGTTCATGGGAGTTAAGAGGAAACACAGCATTTCCTACAAATCAGTAAACACTTCCCACGGACGAGAGGGGAGGGATACAAGGGAGGGAAGGGAAGTCGAATCAGGACCGAGAGGGGGAGAGGGCGGCGGGATATTCGGTGAATTAAGGGTGAAAGTCCCGATGTGTATTTTGATATTCGACCAGATAAATGTATTCACTCCGGTGTTTATCTACTTCTGTCAATATAAAGTGTTTTTATTCATCAAATAGTTGTTTATGACCTGGGAGAGGGGTTAGCAGTGTTTGTTTGTTTTTGTTTATTGGTTTGTGAATGACGGGGGAGAGGGTGGCGGGATATTCGGTGAGTTAGGGGTGAACGTCCCTATGTGTAGTTTGACATTCGACCAGATAAATAAATAGTGTTAGTTTTATTCACTACTGTGTTTGAAATACTGCAAATAGTTTTCTATCTGTGTTTTTCATTGTTGTTGTTTTACTTGTACGTATGCACCACGACACCAAGTCAAATTCCTCGTGCGTGTCGACCCAGCTGGTGATAAACCTGGTGCTGATTCTGATTCACCTCGGTCAACAACATCAAGTGTTTTCTTTCATCACAAAGTTGTACTGTATGCTCTGTCTATGACCTGGGAGAGGGGGGGGTTATTTTGCTTTTGGTTTGTGAATGACTTTCTGTTATCTTTGTGTACGGAAGGTCCCTACAAAAAAAGTCAGACTGATTGAAATGATAAAAAGTATATCGGACAAATACAAAATGTCAGTTTTTTGTTGCGTTTCTAAATTAACAATTGTTCAGGCCTGTTTCACTGACTGACAAACTAATACTGACAATCACTGTTTCAGTGAACATCTGATTCACTTGTTGTATTAAAGGAATGCATGTCCATCAGTTGTTGAGTGACAGCATTGTTTCTAGTTTTTAATATTTGAGCTGGGGATTCCCTTTTTCTTCTGTAAGTGATTTAGTTTTCAAGAAATAATGTCAAAAATACAAGAAAGAAAGAAAACACCACCTCGACTACATGGAAGTAGACAAGTGGTGAAGTACAGATCGACGTAAGGCAGGGGGGTCAAACTCAAATACACAGTGGGCCAAAATAAAAAAATGGGTACTAGTGGAGCGCCGGACTGGTTCAATGTTTATTGCAGAACTTATTGCACATATTAAACCTGGAACTAACAAAGCTTAAATTGTTGCCTATAAAAACAACATTAAACATTAAATAATCAGTTACATTCATTTCTTATGGCTCTATCTGCAGCTTCTCCAGAGTCATTTCTTATGATTACATTTTCCCACAGGCCAACAACAGCTTCAACAAAACTATTTCCCTCAAAGAGAAAACCAAACATGCCCTGTTGTCGTGAGAGAGAAAGTGCAGAAGGAAACATCCATTAAACTCAGTGTGCTGCTCTGTGATGCTAGTTCAGATACTTGGCATCTCATCTTGGGTGCAAGGTCATCAATGTTTGGGCTCAGGCTCTGAGCGGAGGAGACCCTCAGGATGGAGTGAAGGTGTGCGTGCAATATACCGGAGGGCCAGATCTAATAGGAATTAGAAATTATCCTGCGGGCCGAAATTAAATCCACCAAGGGCCTGATTTGGCCCCCGGGCCTTGAGTTTGACATGTGTGTGCAGCAACTTGGTCATTATGGGCCCGACGTGAACCGGAGGGATCTTGAACCCGCTTATTACAAGGCCACATTCTCAACAAAGTA
>NW_011344866.1:0-1328 GCF_000735185.1 Notothenia coriiceps
AGTCCCTCCATACTTAACAAAGACAGCAACTTAGACAGTGCGTGTGTGTGTGTGTGTGTGTGTGTGTGTGTGTGTGTGTGTGTGTGTGTGTGTGTGTGTGTAAGGAGGGGTGGACTGCTCTTTTCTTTTTATCAGCAGATAGGCCACTGGGTCCTGCACTTCTTACCAGACCGAACTATTTAATAAGCACAGCAGGCGGAGTGTGTGTGTGACTGATTGTTATCACAGAGAGCAGTTATGTATTGATGTTAGAGATCGAGATAGATAGAGATCTCTCAGGTGAATCCAGTTTAAAGAGCTCTGAGATCCTTAATTGATTTCAGTCCTTTATGAGTCGTGAATATGGAGCGAGGAAATTGACTGAATTAAGGCTTTCAAAGACAGATTTTTTTTGCGTCAAAGAAGCTGGTTTTGTGGGAATGTAAAAACGTTAAATACAATCACTATACCATTGGCCTATAATTTGCTTATGCTGACATTATAATGTTTAGATAAAAATTAAATGATGTGAGGATCCGAGTTAGCCGGGCTGGTCAGCGCACTGCTAACATGGGGTCAAATGCTGTTGATCTGAACAATGGATCATGTGATCAGATCCAAAGTCATATTTAAGGCCAGAGGGAACATGTGTAAGGACGCTCCTCAGTTTAAAGCAGTCATCTCAGAAGTGCACCTGTGAGACTAGTTTAAAGACCTTTGTATTTAAGCCTCTTTGTCAGCACTAACTCTGGAAAACAAAGAGGCTGCTGGAAGCTGGAACTGATGTCTTACAAACTGGAGAGCTCCTCACTGTGGGAGGAACAAATGATGCTGATTCTGATGACTGAAGGCCATGGGAACAAAGATGAACAAAACAAGCATGCAGTCACATTGTGTATCAATACAGCCAGGCTGTCTTTCAGTCTCATATTAACTGATTCTGAGACTGCTCATCAAAATATTGGCCTTTGATGAAACGACTAGTCTAGACCGGACCTGTTTAAATATATACAAATGTATAGATGGGAAGCAACTAAAAGATGACTTATCAAATGATACCACAATTACTGAACAGTCTCAAAGAGTGTCCATCTTGATCAAAACCAGGCCAACAAACATCTAACACCAGCCTGGGGTTTTGTCTCAGGAACGATAACATGTAATAATCATATCAATAATAAAACCACAGTCACTGAGGTACGTCTATAAAATGACCTGACCACAACAGATTTTCATCAAAGCTCGGATCTAGCAATGGATTGTTTTGTTCCGTGTGTGTGTGTGTGTGTGTGTGTGTGTCTGTGTGTGTGTGTGTGTGTGTGTGTGTGTGTGTGGTGTGTGTGTGAGTG
>NW_011344867.1:0-4129 GCF_000735185.1 Notothenia coriiceps
GACGGAAATCTGTCCGTTTCGTTAACATTTGGCTCACGAAACGGACGGAAATCTGCTGTGAATAGAGGCGTGGAGCGCAGCCAGAGAGGAGCGGGCTGCAAGACCCCGCAGGGCGCACCCAGAGAGCTCCTCGCAGCACTTGGCTCTTGCACCCAGACTGCACCCAGAGAACAGCCTGCTTCACAGCACTTTACAAGCCAGGAAAAGTGATTGAATCCTGGGTATACATTTTTTAAATGGTCTGATACCTCAAGGGCGCATCACCGCATTTTACAAGCCGGGGAAGCTGCCTGAATCCTGGGTAAACATTGTTTAATTATATAAGTGTTTTTTAATGTGTGGAACAGTGTTTTGTCTCTTTCAAAACTCTCCCGTCATTGACCGGAGAAATTGGGTCGATGTTGTATTCAATCTGACCGTTAATATTCCAGAGAGACGAAGTACGTACAATGACCGGAGTGGTCCCGTGTTAATTTTGTCCCAAAACCGGAGCATTCCCTCACCCTGCCCCGTCTCTCTTCCAGGAAATGGGTCTCTGACACATTAAAGACCTTTTCTCTATATCATAGTTAATAAACATAGTATGGAAAGTTTCTCAAACTTATTTTTTAAACTTTTATACTGATAACTCACATTTTGGACAGTGCTGTAAAAAAAACGGTTTCCCAAGTTCCTGACTCCCTAATTCTGTCGCCCTTTCTCGGACCACACTCATCTTGAAACTTGTGACACCATACTACACCAGGGGCACAACGTAGGGGGATGGGCAACGGCACCCTGGCCCTCATTACTCGCACCACACCAACATTTCAACTCGACTTTCATTTTGAACTCAACTTGAAATATGTGAATTCTCCTGTATTTTGCTAAGATATTGAGAAAGGTAATCCCACTTTCTCTCGAATCAGGAAGTAAGTGTGTTGTTATTTGGGGTAAAGAAGAAGGTAATGTGACTGAAATGACAAGAATATAATGGGATAAACTTTATTTTAAAGAACAACCATGTCTATCAATTGTAGTAGGCCACTTGTGGGGAACTTCTTATCAGTCTTGGACAATGGTGTCTTTCACACATGCTGTTTATCAGATTGGAAAAATGTTCTATTTGAATTCCAGGCTTGTGACGGTTTATCCATTGGCCATAGATTTTAACTGCTTTATTTATTTTTTGGTTTATTATTGATGTTTGTTGGTGGCTAGGAAATCATGTTGTTGTTTTTGGGCTTTACCTCAATGTATTTCCAAGTGAAAAATAAAGGTTGCATGAAAGTTCTGAGGAGTTTGAAAAAGTTGAAACCAAAACAAGTTAATGACTTAGTGAAAGGCCCTGAGGGTTGCCTGTAGGGCACTGGGACGCCAGCACACTCTCCTGGCTGGAGTCCCAGTCTCCGTCAGATTATAAAGAGTATGTACAGTTCACCTCCGTCAGGCTGGAGGAGGTCCCGGTCAGAGGTGAGCCTCACACACTCTCACACACACTTCATCAAACTTTCCCCTGTTTACTTACTCGATCAAATCTCTAATCTCTAATAGCTTCACTCCAAGGCTTGAGCTTTAAAATAACTTTATTAGTTAGTACACGCAAAAATGTAACTATCTCAAAAATATCAGATTTACTTTATGAATTATTTTATTTAGTAGGGCGTTTATTGAATTAGCTAACATACCTTTGTTAAGTCTCTTCGTTTCTAACTCTAGCCCTAACATTTTCAGGATGTTTTATTATCTGTTTCTATCTGTTGTTTATGGTCTAAATGTGGAGTTATTAAATGTCCAAAATGAATCATAGATATCTGTAATTGAGTTTGTATAGAAGTCAATAGTAAAACGTGTCCAGGTATCTAGAACTCACTTCTCTTGAGTTCTTAATAAGTTCTTTATTTCAGTTTCTGACTAATGGAAATCTTCAGTGTACATACCTGGAACTTAATAACAATTCTTCTCTTCTACCTTTGACTTCTATTCAAATTAAATGACAAATATGTATTACTTTTTATGTTGATTTGTTATAACTCTAAGCTGACATATTAATAATGCCGTTCAAACTAGTTCCATTCTAGAAAATTGGATCAACAGCTCAATGGTCGCTTGGAAACATGTTATTAATTAATATAAACATGTAACTATTGATATGTCTTCTTTCAAAGGTGGAAAGTAACTAAGTACATGTACTCATACTGTATAGTACAATTCAGAAGTACTTGAGTATTTCAATTTTCAACTGTGTACTTCTACTCTGATTAATGATGTGAAATATAATCATCTTGATGATCATGTCGGTACATATCTGAAATCCCTTATAAATATCTTTAATCTTGGAAATTCAATTGTAAAATAATATTTTCCGCACACAATTTAAGAAAGACATTTCAACGCAGTGATTGCCAGTGGAAAGTCTGGGCGAGACCCCTCGGATAAAATACTTTGAGTGACCACAACTCACGGAAGATGCTAAATATTTCACCGTGACTGTTAGCGCTGATCTTTGCGAATTGGTATGACTTTGCAAAGAGGCTCATATTAAAGGGGACATTTTGCACCAAATGTCTCTTCACTTAAATACTTGCAAATGTCACATAAGCAGCAAAATGCTCTTTTGTATGATCAGAGTTTGAGCTTCATTTTGGAAATTAAATATTTACTTTTTTTCTAATTGTTGCAGGTTTAGTGTTCGCAAAGGACTTTAACTGTGAGTTCGGCCTTCAGTTACAAAACATGCAGCATATTTAGAAGAACCTTTACCACTTTACAATAAGGCTACCATTATAAAGGATCCATAAAGGCTGTATAATTAGGTTTTTAATTAGGTTGTAAACAATTTATTCATCATTAAGAACCATTTATAAACCAGTTCTAACATAGTTTTCGTACATCAACACAGGCTCACTATTTGGCAAGATGACTCAACTCAGTGAGCAACAGTTACCAAGGATGCTGGCAGATGAAGAAGACAAAGTCAGTTAAGTAGCCAATATAAGGCAGTCATCTTGCCAAATAGTGAGCCCACATTTACCTGTACTGCTATATTGGCTACCTAGCTTACTTCGTCTTCTTCATCAGCCAGCATCCTTGGTATCTGTTGCTCACTGAGATGAATCTCCCCCTTTCCATCTTGATGTTTCTTGGCATCTCTTATGACCATTTATGTGAGTTACTAACATTTATAGTTGCCAACAGCCTTGTAAAGTGTAAAACACATTCCCATGTATTAATGAGTTACTACCATTTATAATAAGGCTTAGCAGTACAGATCAGTGGGCTCACTATTTGGCAAGCAACCGGTCAGAGTTGCCCTGTTTATCTCATGTCTTATAAAAGCTTATTAATGAATTACAAACTATTTGTAAACCTTTTATAAGGATAGTCTTATTGTAAAGTAGTACTGAAGATCCTTTACACTCCTGTAGTTTCCTTTGTTTGTAAAGTGTATTTAACTTTGCACTGCGCATCACAGTAACTGTTCTCTCTGCAGGATCCTCCCCCCGCAGAATGGAGAACCAAACTTTAGATTTGGATGTTCTAATTGTGGAGGGGTTAAAGGTCACGCCTCAGTCCTCCGTCCCTGCCTTCATCCTCCTCCTCATCATCTACATCTTCATCATGGTGTCCAACATCGGCCTGGTGGTTCTGATCAGCATGGAGCGCAGCCTGCACCAGCCCATGTACCTGCTGTTCTGCAACATGAGCATTAACGATGTGTTCGGGGCCTCCACCATCATCCCGAGGATCCTGAGTGACGTCTTCATCCCCATGTCTCAGCGCTTCATGTCCTATGATGAGTGCGTCCTCCAGGCCTTCTGTGCTCACCTCCATGCATGCATCGCTCACACCGTGCTGATCATCATGGCGTTCGATCGCTACGTGGCCATCTGCAACCCTCTGCGCTACGCAGCCATCATGACCCACAGGATGGTGCTGGGTCTGTCGGTGTGGGCGTGGTCGATCTCCTTCCTGCTGGTGGGGATCCTCATCGGCCTCAGTGTGCGTCTGTCTCGCTGCAGGTGGTTCAATGATCAAAGATGGGTTTGTGTAACAGTAAACCAGAAGACATGTGTTGTCTGGGGATTCAAAATGGATGAAAGGAATATAAAAAGATTAGAAAACTGTCAAAATAACTCACGGAAAGACT
>NW_011344868.1:0-1069 GCF_000735185.1 Notothenia coriiceps
AAGGATATCATAAAGCCTTAATGCAATCGAATGTAAAACAAAAAGGTTATGATTGATGAAAGTAGTAAATCGGTCAGATTTGACCCGAAGACAACAGGAGGGTTAAAGGAATTTACTGTTTCCTTGATAAGTATAACAGTGCAGTGCAAGCAGACAGTAAAACCTCTGTAATATAATCTGAGTGTCTTGAGAGTTTAAATACACTGTAAAGCCATCAAAAAGTGGAAACTCCTACCTCTGCATTACATCCTTTGGTGACCCCGGTATAATCTGAGCTGCTGAGGAGACTGTACGGAGTCCTGGAGACTTCAATCTCCCGAAGACAGCCAGCATACCGCTTCAGAGTGACCTCTGACCTATAAAGAAATTATAATCATTTCAATAAAGAAGACATTTCAAACTCTCCTGTCTCTCAGCAGTGAAATGTAATGAGAAAAAAGCAGGATTTCTGCAGCAGTGAAGCTATTGCATCATGTACCCAGAAGCAGAGTCGGGCGTCAACAACAAGAAGAGTTTGAAAATGTCGTTTGTCCATATTAATAAAGCAGGATTTATTATATTAATCCGTTTTAGGCAGCTGATTTGTGTGTGTTGTCAGGTTTTGTCCATTTGGCCGTATATTATTCAACAGTAAATGGACGAACAAATCCATTCTTTGACTGTGATCGCCCTGAACATGTCCTAGCAGTATAATGCACCTTTGTAATTGTTTTCTGTGAATTAGAGTTTTATGTTGTGTAGCTCAGCAAAAAACTGTTACTTGCAGTGACACTTTGATTTGCATCTCAAATACATTTTGAATATGATTATGGCGATGGGGCCTGTAGGGAAGAGTCATAAATGTGAGGAATCCCACCTAAATGTTGCTGAACAGACAAACGTCAAATTCAGATTAATAAAGAAGCAAATAGAGAGAGTGATTTCCAGCCGCCGCGTGGAGGAGCCAAGAGACACACACACACACACACACACACACACACACACACACACACACACACACACACACACACACACACACACACACACACACACTAGACGACGACGAACCGACGACACGAACGGAGGAGAG
>NW_011344869.1:0-274 GCF_000735185.1 Notothenia coriiceps
CGATCTGATCGAGTGGGCGGGGCCTATGGGGATCTTCCATTTAAAGTGATGTTTAAAACTCAGTTAATGGGGCTCATTCACTGGCGCTTCCACAAACAACAACCAACATAATTATTACATTCAAATGAAGTACATTATTCAAGTTTACATTAACTTTGGATAATAACACGGGAGAAATGAGCGGAAGCTCTCTCTTTTCCTCTCCCCCCCTCTCTCTCTCTCTCTCTCTCTCTCTCTCTCTCCCTCTCCTGCAGCTCACTGATCCAGTAATGAA
>NW_011344869.1:427-4687 GCF_000735185.1 Notothenia coriiceps
GGACCTGCAGGATTTCTGCTCCACACAGAGCTGTCTTTTTCGGACACCTTAAAATACTGTCAGACCGGTGAAGCTATTTTGGCGAGCTTGTTTTGCCGCGCACAGAGAAAAGTGTCATGTATTTTACGTCATCGGCTCTCGCGATTAGCATTTTCAGAGAGCACCAATCGATCGGCAGAGAGTGAATATCGGACGATATCGATCGGCGGCCGATCGATCGGAGCATCCCTAGGCACTATATTTTAAGACTTTAAGTTTTTGATGAAATCTTCCCGTTGAATGTGTAATGTTAGCGGAGAAATTCAGAGGCAAGGTAAATTATTTAGGTGAATTATTGGTTGGTTTTAAAAGAGCAGAATGTATGATTAGAACAGGTATTGGGCACATTGAGTAAGTAAGGTAATAAGGACATGTTTTGGGGGAAGAGGGACAAACATGGGTTCTGAATACCACAATGATTAGTTGTACATGTAGGGGAGACATTTTCATTTCTTTCATTCAAATATTTCCATATGAGGGAGTGCATATATGAATACATGAACCCTTTGGGCACAGAGTTATGTGCATCATCTCGTCATTTCTGAATGCATACCTGTATTTTAGATGTACTCCATCAGAAGCCTGCCCACCATGGCAGCCCGTGAGCAACGAGAGGAAGATGGAGTGGAAGATATGACACAGCTAGAGTAAGTAGAAAATCACAAAAAAAGTCACCCCTTTGTGAGAGATTTTATTATGAAGTGCAAAAGAAATACATTTATAAAAGTGAGATGCAAGGCAATCTGTCACTTGTTGGTGAATTATGACTTTTAATAATTAAGTGCTGGGATGTTTCATTCTCAGAGTAAATAGAGTGATGAATTGCTACTGCATATACAGTACTTGAAATACAGTGGTAAGAAATGCAAAAAGATCGATGAAAGAAACTGATCAAATCCTTTAGTTGATTTGAATTTAGCTCAGCGCAAATATGTGAAGAAATCTTGATGGTAGAGTCATTCACTATACATTCTTTTTATCCTTAAATGTGTTTGTTCCACTGCTTCGGTCTAGGGAGATGCACGAAGGGGTTGTTCTGCTGAACCTGAGGAACAGATTTGAGAGGGAGATTATATATGCAAGTATCTGAGCACCACACACATCCAACTACCTGCGTACAACGTTGTACTGAAACATTCTTGAAAATAGAAACCTGAAGTCAAATCAGTTTGTTTCATTGTTTGTGTTGACCATAAAAACGTATCTCTTTATTTTCTTTTCAGACATACATAGGTAGCATTCTGGTTTCTGTGAACCCCTATAAGATGTACAACATCTATGGGACGGACATGGTGCTGCTGTACAAGGGTCATGCTTTGGGAGAGAACCCTCCGTGAGTCATTTCAAACTGTGGGGATGGTAAACTGAAAACAAAGTTGTTTTTTTAGTATACTTTTGTATAATATATTTAACTGTAAAAACAATACAACACATATATTAAACTAAGAAAGTATGCTGACATGTTTGAAGTAAAGGAACATAGAATTGTTTAGGTAAATGATTAAGGCTGTACAGGGGATGCGGTTAGATATACTGAAGATAAGGATAGGAACAAGAAAATAAGCTCGAGTTAGATTTCATTTCTCTTTAGATATCTGAGCTTGACTCTTTCTCCTTCAGGCATTTGTTTGCCATAGCAAACGCTGCTTATTCCAAAATGATGGATGCCAAACACAACCAGGTCATAATAATAAGGTAAGAGTACGACTCTCTTCATAATCTTCTGAAATGTTATATAATTAAAAATTACTTTCCATGTTTCTGCAAACCAGACATCACCAAGTTCACAACTAGATATACTTTATTCATCCAGAGCTTATCTACCTGCAAAGAAGTCATACCGTACACCACACATTACGCCTGGTGCACCTGGGCCTTTGTAGGATTTAGGGTTTACATGAAAATAACAGAACTTGGATATTCTTTGACATTGAAGTGGCAAATGACAGAAAAAAAATCATAAATAAATGAGAAAAAGATTAGAAAATGATGTTCAACTTCATTTTCCAAGAAAAAAATTAAACGACAAATATTAATTAACAATCCACAATTATTTTCTCTTGTTGGATTAACCCAATATTACAAAAAAATATTGTTTTCTAGTGAATATGTTGCTTTAGTCTCTGAGCGGATTTGTGACTTTCTAATATTATATTAAAACAACTTTTCCCTCTGAATACTGCCCTCCTTTCCTGGCTGGTCATTTTCATTTTTTTTCTTTTTCATTATTATTTGTTTACACACAATTACCCTAATATGTCTTTGCAAACCTAATGTGCTAAAACAGTTTTAACATTATAATCTTGCCTCGTGCAACAAGATAGACTTTTTGCACATCATTAGTAACCTTCTGGGTTAGCAACAGTTTAACCTTGGTATACACACAGTGTCCATCAAGCTCCTTGGACAGTTAGGTTTCCATCTCCAGTTGGATAAGTGTTTGTATATTCATGAGTGTCTGTCTGTGGTTTTCTGACAGGTAAACTTAAGACAGGCACCTCTCATTGTCACAACTGTTCTCCACACACAAACAGATGCCAGTTACATCTAACTCTGATATAAAACAATAGACACATACAGAGAAATGGCCATAACTCTCATATTAAATACAAACACAACCACACTCGCACACAACTGGAACACTCTAGCCATATTCGGAAGGAGATACCTGTAAGGAAAGCCCAGCCAGGTCTGGGCCAGGAACAGATTATCTTTCAGAGGTGTGTGTGTCCGAGTACACGTGTGCGGACCCTGTGTTTGTGTGTGAGTCACTGAGTGCGTGTTAAGGGGTTACTGAGGTCCAGTGACTAGTATTGGCTCTGTTTTAACCAGCCTGTGAGTCGAAACCCTATGCTGAAATGTGCTCAAAGTGTCGGAGTCTCTAAATACACCCGCAAACACGCACACAAACTCCCGCCCCCCCTTTGGCAAAGCTGACATAATGGTGGTATTTAGCACTAAACTGTTGGCAGTGATGAAGCAGAGTGTGTGTTTCAGGTGGTTTGGCGCAAAAGTGGAATTGAGGCCTTACCTAATGCAAGATTAGCTGGGTCTCAAATCACTTAGTCAATTAAGTCAAACCCTTCTCAGGCTCCAGTAGGCAAGTGAGAAGTATCATATACTGGACTCTCTAAGTGATTAATAAACGCTGGGTGTAATGCTGCCCAAAGTGCAGATAATGTTCACTGCTAATGATCTTGTACTCTGACTTCCAAATAACTGGACTTTCCACTTCTTTACCTTGAAGATAACTGGATTATCATTCTATTTAGAGAGTCCATCCAGTCCATACATGTATACTATATACTAGCTCACCTATTACCAACCCCCCAAACGATATAGTTAGGAAGGCAATGTTGTAAATGCAAGACTTAACTGACAGAAAAGTGAGAAAAGGTACAATTTCAGCACCACGGACAGCGCCATGGATTTCTCAACTCACAGCAAAGATAGTCTAGTGATATTTCAAAGCCATGATCAGGGCTATAAATTCTAATTTGCACGGATCAGACAGACTAGACTTATTCAGTTAAACACCTCTGGCTCTGCACCCTCTTCTAGTTCACCAGGCTGTGTAAAAAAGTGTCTGGATGTACCTGTGGATATCCTGATAACATATGATGCCTCACTCCCTATTGGACACTATATATTTTATTCATATAACCCATTTGTTGTTGAAATGTGCTACTTTATGTTCCTTCCTGTGTTTCAGTGGAGAGAGCGGGTCTGGGAAAACAGAAGCCACCAAACTGGTCCTTCGCTATCTAGCAGCAATGCATCACAAATGCAATCTTGTGCATCAGGTACGCACAACTGCTTGAGCCACGCACACAGACAGGCAGACACACACACACACTCACACAAGATGACTAATGTGTCTGTGCGTCTTCTTTTCCATGTCTTTGTTTCTCTGCTGGCTCTTCTTGGGTTCAGATTGAGGTAATGGGGTTCCCTGCTTGATTTAAAATGGTTACAAATCATCTTCACTTACTGTATGACCATAAGAATAGCAGGTTGCTGTGTTTTGATGTGGTGTGTGTGACAATATTCATCAGAGATGTTGTGTTTTCTCATGGATTTTTTTCACTTGCTTCAATAAAAAGTCTGTCGAGCGTGTGTGTGTGTGTGTGTGTGTGTGTGTGTGTGTGTGTGTGTGTGTGTGTGTGTGTGTCGTACGTAACTTACTTACGTATACGCTATAACTAATTAACGTAACGGTAA
>NW_011344870.1:0-2529 GCF_000735185.1 Notothenia coriiceps
ACACCCCGCTGGTCCAGATCTGAACCAGAGTAGACCTGCAGGACTACACCCCGCTGGTCCAGATCTGAACCAGAGTAGACCTACAGGACTACAGCCAGCTGGTCCAGATCTGAACCAGAACCAGAACCAGAGTAGACCTGCAGGACTACAGCCCGCTGGTCCAGATCTGAACCAGAACCAGAACCAGAGTAGACCTACAGGACTACACCCCGCTGGTCCAGATCTGAACAAGAACCAGAGTAGACCTGCAGGACAACAGCCCGCTGCCCATATCTGAACCAGAACCAGAGTGGACCTGCAGGATTACAGCCCGCTGGTCCAGATCGGATCCAGAACCGGTTTTATGACCAAGTACAGGTTTACAGAGTCAGCACATTCAGGTCCCTCCTACAAAACCCACCTGTTCAGATCAGCCTCCTCACTGCAGTGCTACATCGTCCCCTGTCACGTTCCTTTTGTACTGTACTTAAACCTCATTCTATGAATTGTAATGTGTCCTTGGGTGCTTCGAGAGGCGCCTCTAAAAAGACTGAATTAATATTATTATTATTATTATTATTATTATTATTATTACACATACGAGGAGTTTGCTTTGGTTTAAATGGTGCAGAAGTTTTTTTAATTTTCATTAAAACAGCAATAAATTGTACTTTTATATGTATATATAACTTATTTAAACTATTTTAAGGATATGTTAAAAAACATATTATTGTCTGTGAGACTGGACACAACTTCTCCATCACATCACAGTTTCAGTGATTACAGTTATTAAAGCACTGAGAGAAGAGTTTTATTTTTCTGTTTTCTAAGTCTGATCCAAAGGCATTTCTCTCCTGTGTTTATGAGATAAGAAGAGGTGAAAAGAACGGGAATATGTGTCTTAGTTCTGTTTTTAAAAAACTAAATCTGTACAAACATCACAGGGGAAAAGTTTCCAGGTGAATGGAATACATATAAATACATATTTCAGTTCCTAAATTTAAAAATAATCGTTAAAAACACATTTTGTTATTTATTCAGCTCCTTATTTTATTTGTAATCTGTAAAAACATTGGCAGGGAAACAAAGATGCACGGTGACATTTTAATTTATTATTTTCTAACCATTACTTTGAAGTTTGAGTGGTTTTCTGTGAGTTGTAGTTTTCCTTTTGGCCACAAGAGGCTGACTTTAATTTCCCCAAGCATTGTGCCCCTCTTGTGGCGAAAGTGAGTATTACATCAACAAAAGCGATGAAGTAATACATACAATCGGTACTATTTGATGGTACTTATCCTGGCGAAATCTTTTTATATCACTATTTTAAAACCAGATGTATTCTCACCTACCTCAGGAACATTATAAACACAGTACACAGAATTTAAATAATGTTGGTTTTAGTCGTTATTAAGTCTTGTTTTCTCTGTCATTGTTTTTGACAACGGGAATCATCTTTACGGATCAAATGATGACTTGAAAACACGTGTGAAAAATGAAGGAGCTTTTACATTGTTTGACTGCATTGTACAAATGTTTAAGATTGTATAAATGTTTCATGTAGAAAAGCCTGTTTACCACATACATGTTTACATTAGTATTGACTACATTCAAATACGCACTCAAATAAAAATCTTCTTTATTTCTTTAAAGGTAAACTATTTCATGGACGCTGAAGATTTGGACAAACGTTGTTTAAATATGAGTCGATATCTTTTAGGGGTTATTTTCTGCTGCAGATCTTTGGTGCTTTTATTGTATTTAAAGTTGGAAGATATTCATCATTATGCTTTTAGTTCTCCAAAATGTTCATATCTATCAGAACTTGCGAGAGTAATGAGTGAGGAGAAAACAAGACAACATATCAAAAGTTCTGGAATTTGTATTTATGTTTACTTTATATACAGTATTTATTCAACTGAGCACTTTGTGTGTTTTAGTTTGGTTATGGTGATTGTAAACGGTCGTCACATTTGTGAAATTAAAATATGAATTATTACCGGTGGTGTAAAGTAACTCAGTACATTTACTCAAGTACTGTAACTTAAGTACCATTTTTAGAACATAAACATCACTTTACTTCAGTATTTCCATTGTATACTACTTAGTACTTCTACCCCACTACAGTTCTGAGGTAAATGGTGTACTTTTACTCCACTACATGTATTTATAATGTTCTACTTTAGCTTGAGGAACATTTTGAATGCAGGACTTTTACTGTAAAAGAGTATTCCTACACTCTGGTACTTCTACTTTTACTCAAGAACAAGATCTGAGTACTTCTACTTTTACTACAAGATCTGAGTACTTCTACTTTTACTACAAGATCTGAGTACATCTACTTTTACTAAAATATCTGAGTACTTCTACTTTTACTCAAGTACAAGATCTGAGTACTTCTACTTTTACTCAAGTACAAGATCTGAGTACTTCTACTTTTACTAACTCAAGTACAAGATCTGAGTACTTCTACTTTTACTCAAGTACAAGATCTGAGTACTTCTACTTTTACTACAAGATCTGAGTACTTCTACTTTTACTACATACTACAAT
>NW_011344871.1:0-389 GCF_000735185.1 Notothenia coriiceps
TGAGGGCAGAGAGAAGCAGCAGCAGCAGCACAGGGTTGCAGCAGGTATGTTATATGCTGTAGTCAGGTGATTTAAATGTATCAATGAGAGAAAGAAAGTGTAGGCTACATGATAAGAAGGGAATACAGTTTGAATTAAAGTAATAAAGTACAGTGTAACACTGTACTTTATTACTTTTTAATGTACAAATACTTTGTTACTGTACGATATCAATAACAATAATCCACAGCTCCTCTCTCTGCTCCAGAGGGTAAAAAAAATTCGGGTGTCCCGAATTTTTTTTCTCGGAATACCCGAGCAGCACCCAGCCAAGGCAGTAAACCTAGGGGAAACACTGATCTTATTATTATATATTATACTCTTATACCATTTTAATGATAAAATAACTT
>NW_011344872.1:0-2707 GCF_000735185.1 Notothenia coriiceps
TGCTTCCCCACAATGCAGTTCGGCGAAAAGCGAGGCAAAGTGACGTCACCCCATTCAAAGTCAATGGGCAGAGAAGCGTTGGAAGCGTTGGAAGATTTTTTTAACGCTGCTGTGTAGACGGGCCGTTAGACCACGGTTTATGAATAGTCACATACCTGAAAAACTATTGCATTTTTTCAACAAACCCTAAAGCAGGGGTGTCCAAACTACGGCCCGGGTGCCAAATGCGGCCCGCGGACCATGTTGAATCGGCCCTCAGCAAATTAAAAAAGTATAATGTAATACGGCCCACAAATGAAACTTGTGCTAGTCTTACGTTGTACTTCTTAAATATAAATGTAAACATATAATACACAGTAGTATTCATGTGTTAATAAGACCACTTTTCAAACACATTCAGTAAATTAAAGTTATTCATATCTTAGTTGATAATGTAACAAGCTTGAAATACACCCTTCCTATTTCTCCTAATTATAATCCATCTGAGGCTTCCATTTTGAGGGATGAGCTGCCAACATTGACTAGCATAATGTACCTACATCTGATTGATTTTGCTAACTTATAACTGAACTTATGAGGCAATATACCTCTAGTGAGTGGCCCAGCCCTTCGTATATCTTTCTGTATGTGGCCCTCTGTGAAAAAAGTTTGGACACCCCTGCCCTAAAGGAAATGGAAGAATCAAGTGGGAGCTAATCAATTCAACTTATTATTGTCACACGTACATTTAGACTCTGTATTTAACCCCTCCTACTGTAGTATAAGGGCAGGTCAGCTTCTATAAAGCAACCAGGGAAGTGCTCACAAGGTGAAGTGGCCGGTACCAATCCCCACTCACTACTTGGTTCGTTCGGGGAGTTGAACCGGCGAGCCTCAGGTTTTCTAGGCCAAGTCCCACCTGACTGACCCAAGGTGCATAAAGATACCAAGGAGATTCTGCAATTAAACCTTGGCATTAGAAATGACAAGGGGTTGAAAGTAGTCCGGATCCTCGCAGAATTCTCCTCATGTGTGATCATTTGCCTAGTGCTAAATCAGACTTTTTAGTCACTGCTAGTTTACAGCTTTCAAGAGTTTAAGTGGCAAAAATGTGCCTGTAAAAATCTACTTGTGTTTGATGATAATTTAAAAGCTTATAATTGTGCCAAGTTTTGGTGACAGCCATATGCAGCAATATACCACATCTTAGTGCTTCTAATCATGAATAGCATGATAAGAAGTTACACATACTTCTGGTTGATACCTCAAGTCTTATGTCAGTGTAAAAGAATTACATCTGCTGATTCAGGTTTGACCTTAACATTTCATCACGGTTCTTTAGCGGACTGTGTCATCAGCATGGTTGATATTCATAAGAGCTGACCTGAGTGATAGATTGGCTGCATATTATAACTGGCCAGCGTCTGATGTTCTGGGATCAGATGCCCTCTGCTGCACTTATTCATCTTTTTAAATTACATTTTTACAAAACATATGTCAAGAAAATAATATGATAGATCAATGTTTTGGGTATGGAGCCAAGAGTCACATGTCATCATCCTTGGCTAAACAGGCAGGCAGTATTTGCTAAACAATATGAGACCAAAAAAACAGCAGACTTGATTTTGAGAGACTATTGTTAAAACTGCATACCAATAGCTAAAACATCTCCTTGAGTTACTTAAGGACAATATTGGGTTGCTAAGTGTTAAATGCTGATCTTAAATCAACAAAGACAGGAATTTACATGGTAGACTTTCGAATGCTTTGAACCCAAATGTGTAAGGCATCATCTTTGCCTCTCTCCTGCTGATAGGCACGAAGAAAGCAGTGCAAGTATGACTCAACCTCTGCTTTAACACAGTCATCTTTCAAAACTTCATAAGAAAAGTTGAAAATGCCAATCCTGACACATTTATGTGCAAGGCGATAATAGCTTTTTGGTGGTATTTTCCTTCCTAAGAGTCTGAGCATGTTTATACAGGCTCTTCAGGTTTTCTTCTGTGTCTTGTTATTTTGTATAATAATAATAATAATAGATTAATTTTGTTAGCGCTTTTACAGGTGCTCAAAGACGCTTTACAGATATAGTGAAAATAAAGGAACAACAAATAAATATATAGTTAAAGTTAAAGTCAAATAATACAAAAACAATCACACATTAAAAGCCAGATTGAAGAGGTGAGTTTTTGTGAGTTTTTTGAAGGTGGTGAGGTCGCTGCAGTCTCTGATGGGTTGTGGGAGTGAGTTCCAGAGGGAGGGGGCAGCGACGGAGAAGGCTCTGTCCCCCAGGTCCGGTCTGAGACTGCCAAGGCACACANGGTGGGGATGGATAGGAGGTTGGCTTCTGATGAGCGGAGGCAGCGGGAAGGGGTGTGGTGGTGCAGCAGGTCTGTGAGGTAGGGGGGGGCCTGGTTGTTGAGGGCTTTGTAAGTAATGAGGAGGACTTTGAAGTTGATTCTTTGACGGACGGGGAGCCAGTTGAGGTTCTGGAGGACGGGAGTGATGTGGTCTCGGGAGCGGGTGTGGGTGAGGAGGCGGGCAGCAGAGTTCTGGATATGTTGGAGTTTATTGAGGAGGTTGGATGGAATGCCGTAGACTAGAGCAGTGGTCGAGTCGTGAAGTGATGAATGCATGAATGCATGTGGAAAAAGGCGGTCCTGGTGATGTGATTTATGTGGTGGTTGAATTTGAGCTGACTGTCGAAAATGACTCCGAGGTTGCGGAT
>NW_011344872.1:3554-6274 GCF_000735185.1 Notothenia coriiceps
AGGGGGGGGGGGGCGCAACTTCCAACAGGACTCATTTGGGGGGGCTCTTGGGAAAAAAGGTTGGGAACCCCTGGACTAGAGGATGCTATTGCAGTAGTCGAGTCGTGAAGTGATGAATGCATGAATCAGGGTTTCAGCAGCAGAGGAGGAGAGTGATGGGCGGAGACGGGCAATGTTTTTGAGGTGGGAGAAGGCGGTCCCGGTGATGTGATTGATGTGGTGGTTGAATTTGAGCTGACTGTCGAAGATGACTCCGAGGTTGCGGATGTGAGGGGGGGGGATAGAGTGTGGCTGTCAATGGTGAAGTTGAAATTCTGGATGTCTTTGATACGGGATGGGGGGCGGATGATGATGATGTCTGATTTGGCACTGTTCAGTTGGAGATAGTTGTATGTGCCACAATAGGGTCAAAGTTGTATGTGGAGGTGTATAATGACACATTTTTTTAGACAAAATAAAACATTGACACACAATGACAGAAAGCAGAACACCTGACATTTTTTTTGAAAGGACTGATTAGTCTACTGCTTACGCTTTACTCTATACTATTGCTTAAAATTAAATTGCAAAACAGCATCCCTAACTCTAAGGATTAACTGAAGCTTTTAAATTAATTAAGATCGCTTAATTACTCTACTTAACCCAGAGCACTCTACAAAGTTCTATAACAACTACTTCATAGATGTAAAGGAAACAGTGTTGCTTTGGGTGAAGGATGATATTTAGATATTAGCAATTATGTGATTTGCCATATCATATATCATTTGCGTTGAGGAGCCCAAAAAGTTTAATTGGTTAGCTATAACTTGTCTTTTTAACTTCACAGTTAATGCAAACAGAACATTTCTCTCTGAAGTATTATTTCAATGAATAATTTTAAAAACATGCAACCTCTACAATTAAGTCGTCTTCAATGCAAAGCTAAGGACAAGTAACTGTCACGTAGTTAAAGAAAAAATGTGACATACCAAGACCTTTAAGAAGAATGAGGTTTTCCGATCAATAAACTTCTGGCAAACAGAGAAGCCACATTCATTAAGACCTTTATAAAACACATATTTCTTCATGGGGGACTTCAAGGTCCTCCATTATATTTGATTAATTAATTAACCTTGTGCTAGTTTTAAATGACCTGCCTGGGATGAACAGTGATAATGATAACCCATTCACTTAAGGCAAAGAAACAAACTGTGCCTTAAGAGGGCTGCTGGCAACACCTGTAGAAACATTTTGATCCAAGCTTGAGGCGAAGGTGAAGAAGGCATTTTAAACACACAAGCCACATTAAAGCCTTAATGCGTTCATTGACATTGTACCACCATGTTAAATATAAAACTACCTGTTGTAGCATTCACTTTGTTTCAGATGTACAGTATATAGTTAAAATAAAGAAAGCTTCAAATTGAAATCAAACACTTTTCTTAACTATCATGTGTCATTAAAAAAAAATGTTTTCTATGACTTTTTCAAAGTGAGTGATTTAATGAAAATGGCTTATTTACAAATGTTTGCTTTGAATATATATCCATTGACCAATGGCCCATCAAATGAGAACCCAATGAATAGTCATGGGACTAATATCATTTGAAGTGCAAGTACAGTAAGTAAATCCTTTGCCTACAGTACTTGTGTATAGCTTAGTGTTTCAAACACAAGTGCATGTCCAGATGCTGACAACAAACCCAAGTTACAAATCTCACAGTTTTTAACCTTTTATGTGATCCATCCTTATTCATTTAGTATACATTGTTTATTATTTTTTAGGATGAATCATTACATAATTTTATATATCAACAATGTCACTAATCATATGTTTATGTTTTCAAAACTTTAGAAGCAGACAATGTTCACATGAATGTATTATGTGCTTCTGAATACAAACATTTGAAATTGAATCAGTATTGATCATGTAATGATTAATGTTTTTATTTAAATAATACTTTGGATATATTTGAATTTCCCAATGACCCAATTAAAAACTATTTGTAATAAATTCTACTCCATTAAAAATAGTTTGTGTCCTATTCCACTGGAAACTCAATTGTCAAAGTATAGTATGTGTGCTGGAGGTTTTTATCACAAGCATACGTTCCATATTATAACCCTCTTTGAGATTTTCAAACGGTAAAGTCAAATTATGAAATTACATTTACATCCTGTCCATCCATTTTTTTATATTTGTGGCAATTTTTTTTCTCTATGATTTTATTTCTAACTGAAACTACTGTTAAATGTTCAACTTTTCTCTGCTGAAGGAAAAGTGTGTGTAGTAGCATGCTTCCCTGACACCATGACATGTGAAAGTTAACAAAACAGGCTCGTCAAAGGGAACCTTTAAAAGGGTAAACATATTGTTCTTTGATTTAGAGGTCCCATGTCATGCTTTTCCGGTTATTACCCGTCCCCTTGTGTGTTATGAAGGTTTGTATGCATGTAAACGGTCTGCAGAGTAAAAAACCCTCAAAGTACACCCTGTAGCGAGTAAAACTCTAACGCAGTCTATGCTGCCCCAAAACGCCTCGTTGGAGATTTCTCATTTTCCATTGTTTACTTCCTGGGTACTGTGACGTTTGAATACCCAGAGGCCACACCCTCTGCCAGCATTTCACGAAACAAAGCTTCACAAACCTTTCAGCGATTCATGCCGGATATGTACAGCGTAGGGCACTGAAGAACGATGCTGTTCCTACTTTGTTTGGACCAGCAGGAGATTCGGGTAC
>NW_011344873.1:0-2802 GCF_000735185.1 Notothenia coriiceps
TTTTCAACTGGTCAGGCCTCGGGACCCACTTTTTCCTTTGTCAATAAATCGCGACCCGAAATTTTGAACCACTGAAATCTATTCAACAAAAAATGGTGCAGTAATATATACTCTTTGCAGCATACAATATTAATGAAAGTGAAGTACAGTGCATATATCCCTTCACAGAACTAAAGTGTGCTTTAAAAGAGGTTTAATGAGACGATGGAATTAAAGCTGAACTGTATAACATAAAAAGGCAGACATGCTGAAAACCCAACCCCAGCAGGGGGGTCTGGGGGGATTCTCCCCCAGGAGATTTTTAGAAATACTAACATAAACTATGCATTCTGGTACACTCTGAGAAGAAAATAAATTAATCTATTATCTAACCGACATATTAATAATATTTTATGCCATTGTTTGTTTTTCACTTTGTTCTGACATCTTGCCGCGAGGAGAGTAAAGAGGAGATAGTCTGTGTGACTTACTTTAAATTGTGGGTAAGGGTAGATAGCCCCCATTGTTCTCTGACCTGTCAATCATCAAACCGGGGGTCATATTTCATTATGTGTTCATTTGTATCTGAAGTTGTACCCATTGATGTATTAAAGAATAGTTCTACCGCAAAGTTATTCTCCGTGGGGACTTCCGGCAACAATCTTGATTCTGATTGGCCAGAAGACTCGAAAAACATCAGCAAAGATATTTTATTGAGAAGATGATCACTACGTGACAGAAGTTTTCAAAACCGTTTATGGTCTCTGGTACTTCCAGTCCAACGCCTACTGCATGCACAGCGTTAGAAAACCGGGCCTTCAAAATAAAAGTTAGACTTTAAAAAAAAAAAAAATTCTTCACTCACACATCTGCGACCCTCTCGAAACGGGTCCGCGACCCACCAGTTGAGAACCACTGGTCTAAATTATATTCCCCTTAATTTCCCAAAAGTAGAAATGGGTCCGGGTTCTTATGGGTTAAACTAGCATTAACTTTAAGTGTAGGCCTGTGCTTCACATATTCCCAAAAAACACACAGTGAAAAAGGATGTTGAAACTCGAGCTAAGCTCCCCTGGTCGATATTATCGCTGTTGTAAATCTGTCAACTCTTTGGGAGTGTGTTGTTTTGTAGGTGGATTGAGGGTAACTGTTATGTTTAATAATGCATGGATATTGCTTTTTCTTCTTTACTTGTATCTTTCTGCCAGGGAGTGCCATTCCCCCAGAATGAGGCCAACGCCATGGATGTGGTGATCCAGTATGCAGTGCACCGGCTGGGCTTCCAGCTCTCCGACATAGTGGTGTACGCCTGGTCCATAGGAGGGTTCACAGGTAAACACACAACAACCATACATGAAGAGCACTTTGATATAGACTTGTGATAAAGAGTGGTGCAGGAATGAGTCCTAAAAAAACGAAGCATTATATCCGGTTCACTCTTGAACATGTTTTTGGTTAGATACCTGACATAGGTGATTCAAACAAACTAAAGAGTTCTTCAGGTTTATTCTATGACAAATACGTCAGTAAATACCTCACTTGTGAATATCCGAAATTTCTGTGTGTCAAAATTAGACTACCAAACTTCATCCAAAGAACTTTAGCCGCCGTTAGCTTAGCGGTGGTGGTGTGCAACCATGCGAGTGTGATGTAGTTCCTTTATAGACCAAGTTAGATTTCACTTATGGCGATTCAATTAACTCTTGAGGAGATTATCAAACGTTTTTCTTACCACAGAACTTATTTTCTGCTGTTAACTAATATTTAAATGAGTATCCCACTGCATTTGGTAAACGCTAACTTCCGGTGAGACTTGCAAAAGTCCGTCCTCGCTGGCACCACATATCTTTCTGATTCTGATCATCCTGTAATCTTCATTGTGTCTATCTCTCTGTTTCCTGTCACAGCCAGTTGGGCAGTGATGTCATACCCAGAGATCCAATCAGTGGTGCTCGACGCCTCCTTCGATGACCTCCTGCCTCTTGCCCTCAAGGTCATGCCCGCCAGCTGGAGTGAGTCTAAGGGGTTAAAGGTCATACACTGTATCATTCGTTTGCAATAGGTGGATTTGTTTTAACAACTGAAATGCCTTCTCTCAGAACCGTTGGTACAGCACGCAGTGAGGCAGTACATGAACCTCAACAACGCTGATCAGCTTCTCAAGTGAGTCACTTCCAAGTCACTCATCGTGAAACATTACACAACTTATTGGATTGTAATTGTGAAACTAACCTTTGCAGTGGCAGGCGTAGCTCGATTAACACGACTCCTTCTCTTCCTCCAGATATCAGGGACCGGTCCTGCTGATCAGGAGAACCAGAGATGAGATCATCACCACAACGTGAGTCCATCTTTAAATGTCACAGTGTTGAGTAGAGCCAGTGCGCTTTCCATTGGGTTTACACAGGCGTCCTGTAAGATACAAATGCTTTGAATAGGATGTTAAATTAGGGCATTGCAACAGCTTTGTTAAGATGTTATCAAAAGTTATTTCACAATTTAAGATTCTATGAAATGAAGAAAAAACACTAGGCCTCGACCACTGGGACTCAAATGTTGTTCCCAAATACAATTGGACTTCAAATGTCCATCTTTCACCAAACTACTACCAGCTTATTGGCCTTGTCATCTCAAAACACTGTTCATTCAGAAACAAAACCATCTTTCCACTTCTCCAACAATCACCAGCTCTGGTTTGGTCAGAAAAACAGTAACCCCTCTATTCACAAGATTAACTCAAAATATGGCCGACTCTTTTCTCTCTCTCTCTCTCTCTCTCTCTCTCTCTCTCTCTCTTACATCTTTGAAGAAAGGCCAATTAAT
>NW_011344874.1:0-4235 GCF_000735185.1 Notothenia coriiceps
GCATACGTCACGCTTACGGCGGAGGCGGGGGCAGGGGCGGGATCAACCTCCTGAACAACAACAACAAGCCCACGTTTTGTCCTATTTGTACACAACGATGGAAAACCCCAAACTTTAACCGTGGACCAGATTTGCAACAAACTGAAGAAAGTTAAGCAGGATTATCGGGACCAAAAGTGAGACCTCGGACGGAGTGGCAACGGTCGTCCGAAAGCAAGTCCACATTATGACTTGTTAGACTCTGTCAAAGAACATTTGAAAGTTGCTTGTGACGAATGGAAGGTTTGTGGTGAAGTCGTCCTATAATTTCCATTTGGTTTCGGCAAAAGCAAAACGAGCAGCGCTTCAATACAACGGGCCCTTGGTGTTGTTGTCGATGTGAGGGGTTTCTGCGTAGTTTGGCTTTATGAAGCAGGCACGTAAACGGTGACGTCATGACGCAGCAGCGGCAGCACCAGTCGGGCTCTGGGCGGTGTGAACAAAACGGAGGCTGAAAAGAAAAACCGGTTCCGAACCAGAAGAGCGCAAGAGGAGCTAGAACGGTAATGGCAAATGGACTGTACTTACGTAGCGCAGTCTTTAAGACCCCTCAAAGCGCTTTACATACTACATGTCGTTCACCCATTCAGACAGAGTACCTAACTCTAGGAACTAACTTCACACACCGTTGGCCATCGGGAGCAACTCAGGGTTAAGTATCTTGCCCAAGGATACATCGACATGTTGACTGCATGGGCTGGGATCGAACCCACAACCTTCTGGTTGAAAGACGACCGCACTCCCTCACAGCCACAGGCGCCCTGAACGGGAGCTGCGTTGGTGTGGGAGGGGCATCAGAGGGCTTTTCTATACAAACCAAATACTGGCTCTAACACGATGTGTGTCTACCTGTTGCAGGTGAGCCGGACGTATTGCTCGGGGACGTACCGCTCCGGCCCCATGAGGCAGATCAGTTTGGTGGGGGCCGTGGACGAGGAGGTGGGAGATTTTTTCCCAGAATTCCTGGACATGCTGGAGGAGTCGCCCTTCCTCAAGGTCAGAGCCAGACACATTGTTCCACCAACTCATCTCCTAAAAGAGAAGCTCTTGTTTTAAACATTGTTTAGACGCTGTGAGATGGAAGTGTTTAGCGATATCAAACAGGTCATCTTTGCGACAGCGATCTAGCTGCTCCAATGACGGACAGACTAAAAAGGACTCCAAGTCAAAAAGTTTCATAACCAGAGGAACTGCATACAATGATTACTACGTACAGGTATCAAAAAACAACTTCTAGACCCAGGAATTAATAGATTAGTTTCAGGACCGGACGAGCCCCATGTAGGTTACGTCCCGGCTCGTGGAAAGTAACATAGAACCAGTTGGAAATTGTAAAGTTGTTTATTGAGCTCTATAAAATTAACAACACGCAGCCATAACAAAACAAGAAGGCCACAAAGGCTTAAATAAACAACAAAAGGAAGACTCTTTAAATGAGAGTTTTAACAAATGAGAACACAAACAAAATAATTAACAACAAAATAAACAAAAGAAAACCTCACTTCTAAAGTGGGGAAAAGAATTGGGCGGGAGAGGGAGTACCGAGTACCGAGAGAACACGGTGCACGAGGTCTTGTAGTTGGAGAGTCGGGCCCGGCATGCTCCACTCCAGATCTTCGGTCACGCCTAGAGGAGGCGGCGGCCGTAACATTGACTTATCGATGAGGTCGTAAAACTCTCCAAATATTTAGACTTTTATTGACATATTTATAAAAAACTTGTATAAAGTGAATATCTTTGGATATTCAAACACATTACCCTGGATTCTGAGACGGACACATTTACTGACGTTTTAAACACCAAACCATTTAAACGTAACCAGGGCAGGCACGCACAGCGGGAACAACGTGTTTGAGAAACTAGAGTGCATGAACCAAAACCATCAATTGATTTATCCAGAGAAATGTATTTGCGATATGAATAGTTTATGTAAAGAACCCAATGTTCTTCGAACACACATTGAAAAGGAGATGTTTTTGTTACTTTCATTGTAATGGTATAGATCTCATTTCAAACCTTATTTATCCAGATTGTCCCTTGAGATCATAGATCTCTTTTTCAATACACGTCTTTACTTCCTGTTTCATATAGACATGTTTTGTGCTGTTAGCAGGAAGTTACTGTTCCCAAAGCAAAGACGGAGATAAAGTACAGATATTACGTAACAACATTTAAATACGTCGATATCAAAAGATAAAGTTCACCTTTAAGTGTTAGCAAGAGGCTCAAGGTCAGCGTTAGCTGTGAACATGTGCTTTGTGTCTTAACTCGTTTATATACTGCATTATAACTTTAAGTTATAATGCAGTATATAAACGAGTTAAGACACAAAGCACATGTTCACAGCTAACGCTGACCTTGAGCCTCTTGCTAACACTTAAAGGTGAACTTTANCACACACACACACACACACACACACACACACACACACACATACACACACACACACACACTCACTCACTCACTCACTCACTCACTCACTCACACACGCTCTGCAGACTGCAGTGCTCCAGACAAAGGATCATCACGTGTCTTTTATCTAATAATGCTGCATGATGAGGATGAGGATGATGATGATGACATAAACACGCCTGTCAGCTCCTCCACAGATTTACTGCAGATAAACTGATAAACAATATTTATAATCTGGCATTTTTAGACTAAAATAATCTAAGCATTTACTTTTTATTGATTCAACTGATTGATATATTGTTTCCTTTTTGATTATTATCAAGTTATTAACGTGTGTGTGTGTGTGTGTGTGTGTGTGTGTGTGTGTGTGTGTGTGTGTGTGTGTGTGTGTGTGTGTGTGTGTGTGTGTTGTACAGAGTGAAACATGCTTTTGTTTCCTCGACCTAAATTCCTCACATTCATTGTGCAGTGAGAAGTCGAGTTACATAATAGAAACCCTCCCCCCCCTCAACTAACACTGCAGTTAATAGACTGTTTCAACCCAAGAAAAGCAACACACACACACACACACACACACACACACACACACACACACACACACACACCGAAATTGTAATTTTCTGATATGAACTGTAGCATATCGCTCCGGAAGACGGTCGTCCACTTGACTGATGATTTCTAATTTATTGAAAACTCCAAAAACCAACGTGAGAGCTACACGAAGACTCAAAACAACAATTACATTTAAGCTTCATCCATATGAGCATTACTTTAGAAGACCATTCAACAAGTGAACTTCAAATAGTTAGCAAAGTTATAATGCAGTATATAAACGAGTTAAGACACAAAGCACATGTTCACAGCTAACGCTGACCTTGAGCCTCTTGCTAACACTTAAAGGTGAACTTTATCTTTTGATATCGACGTATTTAAATGTTGATATCCACGTTGATATCTGTACTTTATCTCCGTTCTTTATCTCCGTCTTTGCTTTGGGAACAGTAACTAAATAAATGTCTATACAAAACAGGAAGTTAAGACATGTGTACGATTGCAATGAAAGTAGCAATGTGATCTGTGATATCGCAATATATCGTACCGTGGCTTAAGTATCGTGATGGTATTGTATCGTGGCTAAAGTATCGTGATGGTATTGTATCGTGGCTAAAGTATCGTGATGGTATTGTATCGTGGCTAAAGTATCGTGATGGTATTGTATCGTGGCTAAAGTATCGTGATGGTATTGTATCGTGGCTAAAGTATCGTGATGGTATTGTATCGTGGCTAAAGTATCGTGATGGTGTTGTATCGTGGCTAAAGTATCGTGATGGTATTGTATCGTGGCTAAAGTATCGTGATGGTGTTGTATCGTGGCTAAAGTATCGTGATGGTATTGTATCGTGGCTAAAGTATCGTGATGGTATTGTATCGTGGCTAAAGTATCGTGATGGTATTGTATCGTGGCTAAAGTATCGTGATGGTATTGTATCGTGGCTAAAGTATCGTGATGGTGTTGTATCGTGGCTAAAGTATCGTGATGGTATTGTATCGTGGCTAAAGTATCGTGATGGTATTGTATCGTGGCTAAACTGGTGATTCCCATCCCTAATATTTACGATGCAGTACTTCCTGCTGGAAATGGGAATCATAAAGCCCACAGTTTCAGAGTATAACTAATGGATGCTCCTCACTATGAATCCTCCTTTCTCTCGTTACTGCGCACTGTGATGTTTAATTCACTTTCTCTCGCTGAATGTCTCTGGCTGGAAGCTCTGGTTAATGTT